>NC_070648.1:4643449-4668877 GCF_947347685.1 Pleuronectes platessa | reverse complement strand
AGTGGCTGTGATGACGGAGAATATGAATAAATATGAAATTCGTTTTTAGAGGAGAAAGGTAGAAAGAACAGGAGTCTTATTTTCATCACCCCTGATCTGCATGTATATATCTCTATATATGGAATTAAAGAGAATGGACTAATAAAATACATTGGATCAGATGAGCACCTGTTCAAATCTCAAAGTTTGTCCAACCTTTTTCTTTGAGTGTAATCTCTACTGGTTTTAATCCAGATTACATTGGTTTTGAAAATTCTCCAGTCCTAATTGCTTTGTGTGCATATCAACTGTCCTTGTCTAGTGTTTCCAGATCTCAGTAGTTACAGTGTTATCATGGTTATCATAGTAAAAGTACAAGTTGTAAAAAGACTTTCTTTGCAAAATATGGCCAAAATTTTTAAAACGTTGTTTCTGTTTTCCCTAAGAAGAACCTTTAGAGGTCACGTGACCGATGTCAGGTCGATAATAGTGAACATAAGAGGCTGCAGTTTTCATGCCTCCTGATGAAGGTCATATTTATCAGTGGACTGATATCCATGAGTGTGAGCTATGTGATGGGCTTTGGCTCCTGTGGTTTACGAGGACAGTGGAACACAACAGGGTCCTGACAATAAGGGGCATCACATCAGGAAGCTGTGTCCCCTCACGTGTCATAGGTGGATTCAGAGGTTGGAGGAAGTTTCCGGTCCATGTATTTCTCCTGCTTTGATCCCTTTGATGAATTCAGTCACTTACGCAAAACCAGGATCCATTTCAGCCTCGCCTGTTTCTACTGCTGCAGACTGCACGAGCGTGCACAGTGTGGTGTGCGGCTTCCACGCCTGTTTGTCTGTTTGCATGTGTTTAGATTGCAATTTATTTACCTCATGCTGATCCGGAGGCCTGCCGCTGTTCGCCTGTTACCACGCGAAGATTAAAGCGCGCAGTCGTGCATGAGAAACGGAAACGCCTCCACATTCGCTTTCACAACACACACATAGCATTTACCCAGCCCAGGCACTTTCGGTAAAACAAGATAGAGAAGAGAAAATGCTGTACGCACATTTGTTCAGAATTTAAATGAGAACTCGTGTTTATATTGAGATACAACCACCTCCAATGCATCCAATCAAACATGTGGATTTTTTCCCGCCTCTGTTAAGACTATGTTCCCCCCCCCCCCCCCCCCCCCCCCAACACACACACACCCTCCCGCCTCTCGATATGGAAGACAGAACTTTTCAAGTAAAAACAAAAAGGGCATTTCAAAGGCTAATTTCTCAAAATACAAAAAATATTAGCGGATTTGAAAAGATGATTTAAAAGACATAGATAACTTTCCCTGTTTTGTTCAGATAAAACCTGCAGATGATTTTTCTCTTTTCTTTTGACTGACAATTGTCTGCTTCTCCCTCTATTTAATTTCTATTAGATTTCTTGAGTTCACTTAGTCACTGTACTGTTCTGATTCCAGTCCCCAGTTCCTGCTCCCATTTAGTTTCACTCTGACTCAGCCACAGAGAAAATCCAGCACCGGAGGTTTTAAGGTGAATAATTACAATTAAAGACGGCAGCATGAAGAGATTTGCTTCTCTGCGGAGGTATTGAAGACTTGCTGGGGCGAACTTCAGCCCAGTATCATATTCCCAGTACATGTTTGAGCTTAAAAGAATATCCACATACAAGTTTGCACAGCTATCCCTGTTAGGACATTGTAATTACTTCCTCCACCATGACCAATTCATGCCTAACCTGAACCCAACCACGATTCACATCTTACCTGTGACCTGAACCAGGGCCTCATAAATGATGTTTCACCTCAGTAGAACCAGGCTTTGGTCCTCATGAGGTCCACTAGTCCTGACAAGCTCATAATGCATTCCCTATCCCCCCCACCCTCAGCTTAACCATAACACAACTAACTGCAAAACCCAAATCCCAACCTAAATCATGAGTTCTAACGTGACTAAATTAAAACAAAGTCTTTGAAGGGATGAAGCGCCGCCAGAATCTCCTCACTGCAATGGTTTGGATTTGGTTTTGGCCGTCACATCTATAGAAAGAACACACACACACACACACACACACACGTATGTTCCATCCAGTAATCACTGAAGATGAAGGCGAACAGATGGAGAACAACACAACGGGGTTCGCATAACAAACGTGTTACGGAACATTATTTGATGCAGACGGTGCCTCGGACTCGATGATTTAATATATTTGTTCTGTCTCCTCCCGTCTTTTCAGCGCCGCTGGCCTGTGAGAGGGACAGCTGAGCAGAGAGCCTGTGATCACTGCCATTAGAGTGCCACCATACTTTAGTGTTAATATGCAGTTTCTCTGCGATGGCATTTTGCACCGTGTTATTACCGCTGTCCAGATGTCACTGGAAGGGGTCGGCCGGTCTTTGTGTGTGTGTGTGTGTGTCTGTGTGTGTCTGTGTGTGTGTGTGTGTGTGTGTTTTTCTCTCCCAGCCCACCTCTTCTATTTAATCCCAGCATTTATGTTCCTTTTCATCGTGGTGAAAACTATCCTTGTAGAATTGTCATAATTTCACACTATTTTGCCGCTTCGATTTATTTCATGTTCCCAGTTTGTTGCTGGTTTTGGAAGAGACGCTTCCATTGTGTCCACAAACACTCATATCTAATGTTTAAATGCTCGAATGGATATTTTCCATGTAGATGTACCTCCAGCTCCTTTGTGTGTCTGTATCGTGATCATCATATGCAGCTGAGATGCTGGTCTGTACTGTATCGTTCTGTGTGGTTGAGCTAATCTCTTCCCTAATTGCCTGGACAGACAGGGAGAGGTCCGGGCTCCATTTGGCCAGGCCATTGCACACGGGCCCCGTTTCCCCATCATTTAGCAGGTAAAGCACATCACACATCTGCTGGATACGGGCGCGGGAGGGGGGGGTTAGAGATTAGACGAGGCCCGGGCCAGCAGCCTCGTTATGACATTGTCTAGAAGTGATCGTTCAGCTCCACGAGGTCAAAAGGTCATCTAACCAGTGACTTTGACAGGTCCCAGTCGAGTTAGTAGGGACTGGTGATGCTCTGCATGATGGGAAATGTAGGATGTGGAGCTTTGGAGCTTGATGGAAACCAATCTAGATTATTTTTGTTTTGAGTTTTTGCAATTTTTTTACCCCAATCTCAGAGGAGACGAGTGGGTCTTTGTTTAATAAACCCACGGGTGACACGATACACAAGGAATAACGACAAAAGTATTATGAGTAAGAAAGTTGTTCGGCATCTCCACACAATGTCTCTTTGTACTTCGGTGGGAATAAAAGCATAAAGTGTGTTTGTTTACAGGAAACTCCACAGGGAACCTTTAACGTCGTCTTTTTAAAACTGTTTTTTAAGAAAGTAACTTTAGCATTTCTAATTTGAGACTTGTGTTCTGTAGCTCCAAGTCTCAGAACCCAGACCTGCAGGTTCCGATCCACAGCACTTCAGGTTTTGTTTCTTAAAATTCTGAAATAAGAACCCAGGCCTGGGTCGGTTGTTTATCAGCTCTCCAGCGCTTGTTAGGGAGGTTTCTGTGGAATAAGCATGTGTGTGTTAGCTGCTCTCAGACGTAGCCCTGAGGCATTCAACTATCTCCCTCTCTCACTCATTCCGGCGCGCTCGCTCGCTCTGTGTGTGTCCGTGCGTCTGACTGATGGGATGGATGTTGGGGAAACATTCAGCTGCCGAGCACAGATTCACCCCGAAGCTTTTATTTGGCCCTCTCTGAGCTCACTGTGGATTCCCAATAACACTATAAACCTCAAATTCCCCCGGCACACAAAAGCAACCACTGAACTTCCTGTTCCAGCGCTTGTGTTGAGAACAAAATGAGGTAGGAACAGGGCAACGCCGAGTTTCCCCCCCCCCCCATGCACCGCTGCTGCTGTGAAAGGAAATAAAGAACAAGATGCCAACTAATCTCACTAGCAGACGCACACGGAGCACAAAAGCTCATTTCAACTTTGGTCAGTGTCCAGGACATCTCTCCCGTGTCCTCGCCGTCTACCGCGTTCACTCCCAGCATGTCAGGGCTGATGTGGAGGGAAATATCTGTGGAGGGCAGAGGCAGCCCGAAACAATGAGAGATCCACAACCTTCCCCCTAATTTAATCTTAACAGCAGATGGCAAAATGTAACCTATGGCCCTGACAGATTGCCGTTTCGGTGGAGCCTTCCAGCAGCAGCCGGGAGAGTGAGAGAAGCAGACGGCTGAGGTTGAGGGGAACTGAAACGGTGGAGACGGAATTTAAAGTTTGGGGGAGAGAGAGACAAATGTCTGAGCTGGGAAGTTTAAGTGGAAGGAAAGCCAGAAACCAAAAAGACCGTCGAGCAAAAGCGGAAGAAGCGGAGCCGCGAGTCTAGCCTGACAGATTCAGAGAAGATCAACCATCTGAGCTTCTCTGGGTCAAACAGGAATGAGTGGGAACTCGGGGAGAGAGAGAGAGAGACAGAGAGAGAGACGTCAACACCCATGAAAGGCCAATTAAGAGCAGAATCAGAATGGGAATGAGCGGCCAGATGAGACGAGGAGCCGGAAAACAACTCAAGGCTGGAGGATAATTATGAGCGAGCTCCTCTGATCACTTGTCATCTGTGATGCAGATGACAGAAGAAGTTGAATGAGTTTTAATTAGGCGCGCTATTTGGAAGGATGACCCGCTTTCACCCGCACAGCTGCTTTGTCGGGATAAACCTGGTGCGGCTCTCGTTTCACCGCCGAGGAGAAGAAGAAGAAGAAGAAGAAAGGCGGCAACGCAAGCGAGATAAACACAAACAAGAAGAAAAGACCTGATTGAGCGGCGACACATCACAGTGGCTGCGTTGTCTTATGATTCTCGGGGAGAGTTTGACCTTAAACAACATCCTGCAAAGTTACAACCGGAAAACAACAACACATCACATACTCAAATCTGTCACAGGGTTAAATTGAAAAAAAGCAGCAAATTGGTTTCTTAAGATGCAACAGTGGCATTATAACAACTTGTCCAATTTGAATGTGAATGTGGTAAGTTACACATTTCTGCTCAGGATAAATACAGTTCGAGTTCAATATACAGATGTTAAGTGTCTTACATGCTCTCCAATGTAAATACTGCCTCTTCAAGCAGAGAAGGAACCGTGCTCATGTTTTCTATCTTATGTCAACAACTTTAATCTTGTCATATAAGGCAAATGGAGTGTTGGGCCAGAGCCCAGCGGGGGGCCACCAGACACTGAAGCCGAGAGGAACAAAGGGTTGTTAAACTTTGGGCGGGAAACATCCTCCTGCAGGCTCAAGAATCTCCCCCTGGTGGTGGAGAAATGTCCTGGGGTTTTCCCAGAAACCCCCGCTCAGTTCCAAGCCCCGCCCACTCAGATCCATTTCTGACACTCAATTGGCTTAAAGCCAGCATCATCCTATGACCAACTCCTCAAGGAGGAGGACCTCTCAGGTAGAACAAAACCACTGAGACCCCAATAATCGCTGCCATTTTACCCTGCTCTGAAGACAACACCAGGTCCCCTTCGGGGCCTCTCAGCTGATTCAGTTGCTAACGGGGGCAACCTTAACTTTAGTTATCAACCAGAGTTATTTTCTTTCATTTCTTTCATTGTCTTTTATCTCAGTCGACGTTTTATTTTCAAAAGGACTTTTGCTCTTTTAACTTGAAAAGACCAAACAGGAAATTGCACGCGGAACAATCTCAGACTGTTCCATTTTCCCCACGGACTTTTCTTTTCCCCAACGATCTACAAACGGCTTCCACAGCCGTCCCCTGCAGAAGCGCGAGATTCATTCCGCTGAGGAGCACGAGCTCCACATCCCTGAAGAAGAAGGACGACGTTCATCCCATCGAAGCAGCACGAGCAAATCCGCTGTTTGTCCGGTCCAGCGGCCGAAGACCGCTTGAGAGACCACGTGATTCACTGGCCCGACGCGCACGCACACCGCGAGGGTGGTACAGTAAGAGGCTTTATTGTCTGGGCAGATGTTAATATAATACGTAGCGTATTGTTTTAATAATTGAACGTATTTGTTTTGTATGAGACCGCCGAGTCTCTAATGTTTAGCGCCGACTCGCCACTTCCGGTTTCCGGTTACGGCCTTGTGCCACAGTTTTTAAGCGCCGTGAGCAGCGTCTCCAGCTCATTGTGACCGTTTGAACAACTTTAAAGAGACTTTACCGGTCAAACCTCAAACCTCAGCACACAACGCCACTTGGGTGCTGAGTGTTAAAGTAAATGTAACTTGTCTCTGACGGTGCTTTTAAGAGCTTTGCTCTCTCCTTGTATGCTCTCTCTCTCTCTCTCTCTCCTTCTAAACCGACCTATACACACATCCGATCTGTATTTAGAATACAGTTCATGTAACATAGTTAAATCTATATTCAGAGAGGCTGGACACATCTGGAAGCCATGCGGCCGAACGCCGAAGCAGAGACAAAGAATTCTCTTTGTCTGAAAATCCCTTGGTGTAATTCATGTGACGACCACCAGTGTGAGCTCCGGCCACATGGTGTCATTAACATAGACTCCATTTTGAATAACGCAAGTTAAACCCACCATTTTGAGTCTATTATTGCCACGCCTCCTCTCTCCCTCTCCTCCCATTCTGGCTCTAAATTCATAACGGCTCTGCCATCTTGTTTTGTAGTCAATCCGCCATTTTGAGAGTTTTTAGGCCTTGATTCCACGAATCATGATCGGCCGCCATCTTAGATGTGACGTCACCAAGTGACTGCGTCATCGCCACGCCCCCTTTCTTTTTCTCTCTCTCTCTCGCTCTCTCACACACCCACACACACACAGACACACCCACACAGACACAGAGACACATTGATAGACACAGACAGATACACACACACAGATACACATAGATGAATACATGTGTTTTTCTAAGTTGTGATAAGCGGCTGCTGTTGTTATCTTTGAAATATGGGAGTTTGTTAAAATGATGAATCATTAAATAACACTAACTTTATTTCACATGCATACACATAGACACACACACACAGAGAGACACTTTGACACAGACACACACACACACACCGAGACAGACATACATAGGTAGACCGCCGGTTTTACATGTATTTTCTGAATTGTGATAAGTGCTGCTGCTGTGTTTATCTTTGAAATATCGGAGCTTGTTAAAATGATGAATCATTGAATAACATTAACTTTATTTCCCCTTTTTAATAAATGCTTTTGTAATTAAAGTATCTGTAGTCTGTGATTATTTGTGCATATGTATGTGATTGCAGCTGGATTATGATTGCCTGTGCTCGAACTTAGTAGCCTTCACTGTTAATTAAATAATTATTAATATTAAATATTGAGATTATTGATTTGACATTTATCATTATGAGACTGATATTTATAGATTGTATCGTTGGTCCCTGTAACCAGGGTGGTGCCCCGCGACAATAAGCAATGATTACAGATTTGTATTATTCTTAATTGATAATTTTATTGTTTTCATTAATTATTTTAACTATTATTAATGGATAACCGTATCATTTCTAATTAAATGTGTTACATTTCTTAATTAATAGCTTTATCATTTTTGATTATTTTTAAGAAATAATTGTTATTTTAATAATCATATTTCATGATTATTAATAATTAGCCAACGTCAATTCTACTCCTACTATTGCACAACAGGAGGTTGGCGAACAATAAAGTACAATAACATCGGTTGTAGTGAGAAGTTGGCACTGCACAAACAGTTCTAAAGGATAGTTCAGGTTCAGGTCGGGTTTGGACACATTATATAGGATGTGGACATTTTGTTTTCTTGCTGCACGTGCCTGTATATGAGGAAAACACTGGACTTGATGTATTAAAGTTTTTCTTACTTAGTTTAGGCTCTTATTCGAGTCCTAGTTGATTCAATCCATGTTCACCACTGCTTACTTGTACATCCGACAGGGACAAAATGAAAAATGCATATTTACCATGACGGATGTTAGCAGTGTGGCAATCCCAGATAGCCATTAGTGCACTTATTCATTCATTCTTTCATCTGGCTTCGTGAAGTAGCTCATTGTGAATTCAGCAGCAGAGATGAGCTCTTCCCGTGCAACATGTTTTAGTTTTTTTTAATGCTAATGTGAGGGAAGTATAAGCTCTCAGGCTGTAGGCTCCATGCAACTATAGAAGTAAAAGCCTTCTCCTGAACAGTATAGGAATATATATATATATATACATATATAAGTGGCCATGGAGAGTCATTAGTGCCCCTGCTGCTGTTCTGTGATGAGACGTCTTCAATCTGCTTCTCTAGGGTTTCACATGACCCACCAGAGTGCGTTGAACAGGTCTCCACTCAACACCTGCCCCCCCCCCGACCCCTCGAACACATGTTGTGTTGTCCTTGTTGATTCGTGCTGTTATCTCGACGTTACGGTATTGAACAACTCCTGAGGGGGGGGCTTTCTGAAGAACCCGGGCCAACGGAGAGGAAGAGGGAAAGCCACTCTGAATGATAAACAAACCGGTAATTTCTATAATAAACTAACACATGCTTGCTGCTGATTGAGTTCCAAATTGCTGGAAGGGAGATTGAAAAGGTTAGATTGGCTTTTGCCAAAACTGCTGCACAGATTGACAGGAGAGTTACATTCAGGGCGTAATGCTGTTTGTTTTTCAATTTCAAGAAGCTTTCTGCCTAATTTGAGTGAATGAGAATAAAGCGTATTTAAAAAGAAAGAAAGTTTAAATATATCAAGAATATAGTTGTGATGTTACAAGAACAAAGTCACAATTTAACAAGAGCAAAGTATTAATATTATGTGAATAAAGCTGAATTTAGACGCAGACGCTAATCTTGTAAATTAACCACTTTTTATCTTGTATTATGACATTTTTTTCTCCAAATATTCTGACTTTAATCTTATAAAATACAACTTTATTCAAAAAATCGTGTTTTTTCCCTTTAAGTTGTCCAATTAATACCTCATATCTTTATCTGAGAGTTATGTGATTTTCATAAACCAAACAATCAATACATTAGCGTCTTCATCCTTTCCTACTTTTTCATCCTTTCTCAAATCAGTTGAGTTTGTTATAGCTTCATTGGGACGAGTTAATATATTAAGGAAACTTGCAGGAATGAAATTAAAGCTATTAATATTCTCAAATGAAAGCTTCTGTCCCAATTAAGGAGCCGCAGATGAAACGCTTTTATTCCTAATAGGAGGGCACCAAGGGTCCAGCCTGTGAGGAATAATGTTTTTATTTTCCCTTTTTCTTTTTCTGTTCTTCCATTTGCATCACAATTCGACTTTAATTGGTTTTTAAATAGATCAGACAAAATGCAAATGATATCCGTCTTCTCTAATGTGACTATAGATATCGTCATCTTTGAAATCTCCGGCGCATTTGAACACATTTACTGTTAAATCTGCAGGACTGAGTTGAATTCGCATGAGGAGTCAGGAGCTGCAGGTCTGTGTCTCACACACTAACTCTTAAGATTAGTGTTTGGAGCTGATCTCTGATCTGTTCTGTCTGGTTATGGTAACAACAAGAAAAAGACCAAGCATTGATATCTGACAACTTCTCCTCAGACGGATTAACTCCAAAACAAGAAACATTTAAATAAAGGTTTAGCAAACAGAAACTCTCACCAAAACATTTCCAGCGTCTGATTTGGGAAGCATCGATTGGCCAGAGAGCTGATCCCGTGTTTATACACCGGATCATTCAAGAAAATGTTTATGAGTGATTGCTGTAGCCCTGATCGATACGGCAGCAGCACATTCCATTAGGCTAGTGATTAGCTGTACGGATGCTAACGCAATGCATTGCTTTTTGAGGGTGATTTAGCAAACTCCACCACATAAATCATTCCTCGGTGGGGGGGGCTTCAATTTCCATCTTGTGCAGCGGAGATTTTATCAATTACAAAATGTCTCACACACTCGGCGTTTAACGAATCGGGCGGAGGGAAATAAATCACGGGAGGAAATATTGCAGAAATTTTTTCCGCCCAGTGTCACATCAGCTCAAACTGGTTGGATGTTAAAAATGGAGGCGCGAGGAGGTCGGACAACGGGAACGTTTGGCTGGAGGAGCTGCAGCAGGGGGGGTGGGGGGGTGAAAGCGAGATGGCCGAGAGAGAAACGGCGAGGCCCAGCGAGGCGTCCTCCATGTTTCATGAGGCCCCCGCGGCTGCTTCCAGCTCGGCCCCCGAGGCGCGACCTCTCCTCGCCGACAGCGAGCTCCAAAGATCCCCGTTTCAAACTGTCAGCAGCAGCTGAGAAGGTTTCACACGCTCCTGAGCTCTGTTGGCACTTCTCTCTCTCACCGGCGTCCATCATCCTGACCGGGTGTGAGCGGGCTGAAGCACCAGGCCGGGCCAGAATCACAGCAGCACTTTCATCTCTCTTTTTTCCTTTTGTTCCTTTATACTCAGGGATAAGAGGTTAGGGGAATAAAGAAAGTAAAGACGTCTGTAACTGAGTTGTTTCTGGTTTAAATGAAAAAGCATCTTCTCCTCCTCTCTCCTCTCCTGTAAAGACACGTGAATGTGTTCCAGCAGGATTCTGTTTTTCAGCCTTTTGTGCACTTTTAATTGCGCTGAGGGAACATTTCAGTAGCTCGTTGAAAATGTCAAATGAATCATCTTGCTTCTTCTGGTCTTGAAACTAAAACAATTCAGATGAGAACTCAGAAGTAGTTGTTTTACTCCTAGTTTGTACAAAATGAATCTGGAGGAAAAATAAATAAAGTATAACCTTTAACTCAGCATCAAAAACACAACTCTGTAAGGATTTTATCTAAAGTTCTGTTCCCATCTTTAAAAAATAGTCATATACACAGACTCTAAGCTCAGCTGTTGAAAAACCAACCCTCCCACTGCTGTTTGCTTTATTTGCTTTATTTGCTTTATTAGCTTTGTGTGCTTCATGTCATTTTAAGACGCATGATCTCTAAGTTGAGGTTAAAGTGACACACGGCGCCACCTACGTGTCTGTGGCGTCACAGCAGCCGTCCCGACTCTACCACCTCTCCTCCTCCCGCCTGCTAATATCCTGTGCAATCCGGCAAACTTAATTTGAGGGAAAGGAGCTGAACCTGAACTAAGCGGATTGAATTAATAAATGTATTTTCCATTTAACGGTTTGATTTCTCCAAAGCCTGTTTACAGCCACCGAATGATCTGCCTTTAAGTAAGGCGCACGCCCAAATCTGCTTACAGCCGCCTAAATCTATTATCTGCGCTCCACCTTATGGCGAGTCACTGACTCTGTGTCTAATGTGTGTGTGTGTGTCTGTGTGTGTGAGTGTGCGTTGTGTATGTACGGTAACATGATGCACCAGTGTTGACATGCACATCTGAGGTGAGCACGACAAAATAAAAGCCTGTTTAGTGAGGATTTTCCCGGAGTGACTGAATAAATAGAATTCATTTGTAAGCAGGCAGCGTAAACGTCCCAAACAGACTCGCTATCGTGGCTTCATTCACTCAAAGGATTTGCGGCAGCCGGGGAAAAACCTCTGGGTCATGTCGTTTTTTAAATTTAATATCGGAGGTCTGTTCCAAATTCTCATGCATCGCCGTGAGAATAAAGAACCTCTGCACTTCATTCTCTCGTTCGGCTTGTGAGCGGAAACTTTCTCATCTCTTTGAGCCGGTGAAATATTTTCAAAACCAATTTGACACGCTGAATGGATGGTAGTCAAATGGGGATATTTTTTTTATTTTTTACGTCTACTGAAAAGCTGATATTGTGAATATGTGAACAAAAAAACTATTTCACTTTTTATCTTATCTGTTTAATAGAGGAGATGTAATCGGCACAGCTGTTGCAATTCTTCCAGTTTGTTTTTGGAGTGTGTGTAAGTGCATATGGGCTTATACAAGACGGAACATGAGCTTTATGAAGTATATATAGGTTTATATACATGTATAAATGTGGTTCTGCCTTCAAACTCAGGTTCTGCACAATCTCAGCTCTTCTGGACCGAGATCCCAGATGTTGTATTTGAGATCTGATGGAGCTTCTCTCCCAGTTTGTGCGTCAGTTCTCCCATCACCACCGGCACAACAGCTGCCTTCTCTTTTCACCTTTTTAGATGTTGGGTTTCCAAGTATCCACAGATCCCAAAGCCGCTGCACATATCCCCTCTCCATGGGGTTGCTTTCATATGTCGATGTTCATGAATGTCATGCTCCAGTTGCCCACCTCTGCTCAGGTTGCCATGGTTGCCCAGTCCCTGATGCAGCCCTTGTTAGACTGGGTGACGTCCGAGCTGGTATTACTCCCGTCTGCTGGTTGCATTAAGGGCCTTACCTTATCCCCCCCCCTCTGGACTGGCTGCTTCTGTACGACATATCATAAACAGGGCTTCTCATGTTATTGTCTTTTCCATTTACAAGCAAGAGCAGAATATTAGAAACACCTCAATGTAGTTTTGACGCCATCGCTACCTATGACCTTTGTGATTCCACATATTAAACCATCTAAGGCACAATTAGCCTTCCTTTTAAAAAGCTAATTAACATTATTAATGAAGTTGAATAACTACTATAAACAAGTATCTGAATAAGGAGCCCAACCGGTCAGTGTGAATATATATTTTGAAAGGTTTCCACCTCATATTTAATTTTCAAAACGGGGAGGGCTCTGTGAAAGAAAATCAATTTAAACTTTTCATCGTTTTGATTCTCTTAGGTAATTGAAACTGCACGGTCCACAGCCTCTTTTGATATTAATCAAAGGTGCTCGGGATGCTATAACTTTTTTTTTTTCTCTCTCTCTCTCACGAAAAAAGGGCAAAAAAACTAATTTCAATTCGACTTCACTAATTTCTCTGAGGTGAATGGGAACAAGAGATGGAGGCCAAGTACAGCAAATCATACACCCTGCCTGCTCCTATTATGTCTCATGATGACTATAATTACCTCAGAGCCCCTCCCATCCGTCAATCAGAGGACGGGGGGGGGGACAACGTGGACGGCCTGAACGATGAGCAGGATCTTTTAATGAAGGTTGATGTCACCCGCAACACAAGAAGCTGAGAGAAGCAACTTGAACTCACATACCCTTTTTCAAAGCTAGGAGTAGAACTTTATCGGTTAAAGTATATTTCTTGGATTACGTTGCATTGATCTTCAGGCGGCGTTATTTGAAATCTGTCCGTGATAGGTCACAGCAGAAGTCTTCTTTTATGACGGCTACATTTGACCACTGACAGTTCTATTCGCTGTGTAACTGTCAACCAAGAAAAGCCTGACAATCCATCCAGGTTGAGTTCTGACCTATGGCTGACATTTCCACACACAGCCACTCTAACTCAGTGTTTAGCAGCCGCTGACTTTCTGTGGGTTATTCTTCATCAGAACGGGCGCTCGCTCAGTTTACAGGTACTCCCGGACTGAAAGTGAGAGGATGTATGAGATGGGTCTTGAACAAATGTGTTTTTGTTCTCGCCGTGGCCATTAAATGCCGACAGTATCTTGTGCGAGCAGAGTTTCAGGTGTCGAGCTGATGGTCCGCTGAAGGTTTTATTGTCCCATAGGACCACAAGAGATTTAAAAGGCCTTTTCTGACGGTGATCAACAGAAACAAGAGCCTGAAGTTCAGTATGAGATCAGATATTTGTGTGTAAACTACATTCACGTGAGATAAGTAACTGTATTAAATTAAAAAGTTACCTCAGCCTCCCCATGACTCAGCACTGACCACTGTATGATCATGAATGGAGCTGTCCAAGGTGCTGAAACACAAGAACCCGGCCTGTCCCCCGGCATCATCGGTCACGTTCATATTTGATATCAGAATCATAACTTATCTTTGCCATAAAAGGACATTTGAATAACTACTGATTAGCACTGAGGTTTTATCTGTTTTCCCAGGTTAGGCCGTCACAGGGCAAATGAACGATAGGATGAAGATTACACAATTCTTTCAATACGTCCTTGTTTGTGTCCCGTTAGTGCAAAAGCCTATTTTCCTAAAAAGCGACATGCTTTGTCATAAATTGAAATTCCACGAGGTCACCACCAGATTCGAAATGATTTGTTTACAACCGCTCCAGGCGAAATCGAGATTTGACTAATTACAGCTTTGCCCTGGCCTCACTGGTTTTCTTTATTTTTCTTTATTTAGTTCCCGGACAAAAGGGACTCGGCGGTTTAGCTGCTTCAAGTCAAGATCGTCTTTGAATGGGAAACACAGGCCCGATGCCGAGGATGCAAACTCGCTCCCTTTGTTTTCATCTGTGTGAGAAATAACATCAAAACACATTTATCTTCCAACTTAACTAATTCATCAGCGGCGCAGTGTATTCACTTTGATTCGGATGCCTTTGGCTCGAGGGTATTTGGTGATGCTGAGCACAAGATTAATTAATATGATATCACACCCTTGCCATTTTAGACAATTTACAAGAAAGGTTCTATCTGCTACGAGTACAACATTAACAAGTTCACATAGTTAATGAGTCTGCTAATTAACCGAGATGATAGCATACACCACATTGTGGCTGTACCGTGTTTTGCCCGGCAGTGCTAACCTGTTTGTTTCCGCTCTTATTTATTTATTTAGCCGTGCACATATTTTCTCCCAGGAGGGACGTGGAACCTTTGCTGGATCCCCATCTCCGTCTTTCCCAGAGGATACGGCAGACTTCTAATGTTTTTGAAGTTTTATCTGATAAAGAAAATGAATTTGCTGCGTGTGGTTGTGTGTGTGTGTCTGTGTGTGTGTGTGTGTGTGTGTCCTTGCCATCAGGAATCGGTCATCATACTTTCATCCTAATTGCAGGTATGCAGAGTTAAATATGGGTTGGTAATTAGAAGTTGCATTTGTATGCAATTTGTGGATGTGTGTAGAGCCCTGTTATTAAGGTGAAAAAAATATGCAGATGTGAAGGTAGCAGTTAAAAAATGTTTTTTTTGGAATAGAACATTTTCAAATGTTTAATAAAAAATAAAATCTTGCGATTAACTTTTAAATATTAGGTTTTCAAATTGGTAGATATCTTAAGAAAATGTGCATCAAAAGTTAAAGATATATCGATGGGTATATATACGTGTATAAATGTATATATGTATGTGTGCTGTTGTATTTGGGTTATTTTATCTTTGTTTCAAGTGGCTCCTTTTGCCCTCATCTCATTATTACATCATCAAATTGACCCTTATCCAGTTCCTACATGTCATCAGACACCTGAGTCATCTTCTGCTTTTAAAACAGCATCAAGACGCCTCAGTGATGAACGATGAGATGTGGTGTCATGTTCTCTGAGATTTCATGGCCGACCGGTCGCTGTTTGCTACTCGAATTGACGGCCCTAACCCTAATGGATGACTATGGCCTTGTAAGTGAAGGGAGGGGGGGGCTGAAATAAGTAACCTGGATGAGGTGTCTTGAAATTCGAGAAAGAAATGGTAGGAGACAAAAAGACAAAGTGATTGAAAGTTATACAGGCTGGAAACTGGAGCTCCATCCCCCCCCACAGTCACTTTACTGTGTAGACTCGAGTGCACGAGTTGGCAGCAGGAGGTTTGGGTTTGATTGTGGGAGGAAGTGGAGACGCATCATCAATCTTTATATACACACTCTAGTAGCTCAAGTAAAATGCATTATATAATATATACCGTTATATTCGATAATATAAAATGTCAACGAGCTTGGCTGAGATTGATATATTAGAAAATAAAAAACTCTTTGGTTTCTTTGGTTAGATGATACATTTTTAATGACTACTACTACTACTACACAGCTCCCACTGCGGACTGATAATCCAACAAGTGGATGAAGTGGACAAACAATCAATCTTAACCCCCCTCTCCTTTTTATTGGACACTGCAGATATTTACAGAGGGGTCTCAGTGGTCTCAGACTTTTGGACCCTGCTGTAAAACACTTGCAGGCTGAAAGAAAAAGAGAGAGAGAGAGGATGATGGAAGATTGAAGAGAAGGGAGGTGAGGTTGAAAGGATTAAGGTCAGAGGGGAAGATTAAGCTCAAATTGACGGATTGAATTTAAGGGTTAAGTGTGTGTGGGGGGGGGGATGGGTTCAGTGAGAGTAGCCGAGGAGCGAGAGACGATGTCGGTTAATTTATGAACACGGCCCATAAACGTCTCGTGTGTGTTAAAGTGAATTGATGTCGGTTTAACCCAGAAAAGGAGGAGGAGGATGAGAGGAGGATATTTAATTCAGTCAGGTATAGTGTGGAGGAATTTGATAGATGTTTAAAGAGTCAGGTCTAATGGGAAAAGGAAATGGGTTCAAATATGGGAAAGGGAGGGGGGGACTTTTCCTCAGTGAGACATCAACGTGGTTGAATCAAGATGAAGGTCAAAAGGTCGCTGGGAGGGCAGGAGGAGGAGCAAAAGGCCCCTTCCCCTCTCATGGTGAATTGCCTTTCCGCTTCATAGCTCTATTAAATCTCGCTATCATCTCAGAACCAGTAATCCTGCCAAGAGACTGGAACCCTTCAATCACTCCATATCTCAGCCATCTCCCCCCCGACAGCCTGATGACGGGGGGGCGGCTCGGAGAGACTTCTGTTTTTGCAAGGAGCCTTTTATTTGTGAGGTTTTGGGGAAAAAGAAAGTTGTGTTCCTGTCGTTCTGCTTCAGAGTTTATTCAGACTAAAGGTCAGATTTATTAGCAGCTGTAAAATATTTCTTTCCACCATAAACAGTTGCCACTTCACATTATTGTTACACCTCCAGTTTACATCCATATGCTGCTCTGTGAGGCGCAGCTGAGATCAGAGCTATGCTGACGTCAACATGCTGAAATTATAAAACACTTTTTCTCCATTTTTATTTAGCTTGTTATTATGTGCTTATAAGTTTGTTATCTCAAGTACAGCCAAGCCTAAATGCTGTTTGTTTAACAGGTTGCACCAAGTTTTTAAAACAGACATGTTGCTTCTATATGAAAGAGAAGGGGATTAAAGATTTTAACATCTGGGAGCTAAGTAGGTCCAAAATCAAAATAAGTCAAAAGGTTTTTCAGATATTTGAATTATGGTGATGTTAGATTAAAAATCAAAAATCAATACAAATGGAACCTTTGAGAGAATCCATCCAAAAGTCATCATGATATTTAACTCTGTAGCAGAACATGAGCAGCTTCTTTCTCAGTGATACTAAACTCAACTTTAGTTTAAAGAGTGAATCTTTCCTCCAGTGACAATAAGTCAAACCGCTCTCCAGATGCAAGAGGCCAGGGATGGAAGGCAATGACCATTTCTCGGTTAATTGTGCATGCATGATCCATACGGACCAAACTGCAGCGAAGGAAATGGACCCCGTCTAAAGTCCCTGCTAATATCCTCCCCGACTATAATTACTGGCCATTTCTTCTGCTACGGAGGAGAGGGAGACGGGTGTGGAGAGCGCGCCTGCCACAAGGTACCGGACTAATTGCAGCCTCCCTCTGGTGGAGAGCTCATCCTGGAGAAGGTAATGCAGCAGGCAGGCGGATGGAATTACTGTAAACGGAGCATTTAGGGAGTTTATGAGTTCTTCCACAAAACAGCCCTAACTGACACTGATGAACACCCCAGCTGTACCTTCTTTAATAAAAACGACAGTCCCTGCACAGAGCGGTCATTTTCTCTGTCAAATCATCTTGTTTCTCCCCCGGCTACACGCCATTCAGTTTACCAATTTACTGCCTTTAATGCAAATGGGCTTGTGTCTGCCGCGTTTCACAGTAAAAGCTCGGGACTGGTTCCTGTGAGTCGCCGGGCGGTGAGGTGTTTTCAGTGGGTTAACTCACACGGCCTAGAAACTGACCATTATTGACAAGGAGGGAGCAGATTTCCACTTAGGGCGATGGGCTCTTACACCGGCTGCATGCACCACAACTTACACTGATCGTTTCCAACCAGGTGAACTGCTGCAGATGCCCGGGTGGAGGGGGGGGGGGGGCGGGTTGAACATAAATAAAAAAATATGAATAAACACACGTCCAGTGTTTTTACAAATATGTGATATTAAATTGACTCTTCTGTTTTTGTATTTAAACAGTAAACTAGCAGCCACGATAGGCCGACTACACAGAACACATTCATTTCAATGGAACTGTGATTCTAACATCACGCGGGTCAAGCCTAATTGAGAGGGTGAAAAAACAAGTCAACACACGTGCGGGTTGGTTTTGTGCGTCCATGTTTAAAACCAGTGCAATTAACCACATGTGGAACAGGGTAGGTGGTTTTTCAATGAGCCTCACTAATGGGGCCTGGGTACCTCTGGCTTTCACTCAGCAAATTGAGGCTCATTTATGCACAAAAAAGAGTTTCAAACGACGAGGCCATCATCGCTCGCCTCCTCTAGTTGTTGTGTTTGCCTGGTTGTCGTGCCAAACACGATAATAATAGAAAGGGACAGAAGTGACTCAAACATGTCTCTCCTCCAAAATGAAGCCACGTGTCCCATGATCGTCTCGCTGGCACTGCTCCTTCTTTTCCTTTGTTTCATCAGGGATAAGTTCACCTAAATGACTGAATCTCAAACCCCTGAATGTCGGTCTTACTTGACAACCCGTGCACACCCCGGCATCGAGAGCGTTATGCAAATATTCCGACCGTGGCTCCGCAGAAATGAGTTGTTAAACTCGTTAGAACCGCGGTAATGGACAAAGCACGGGAGCGACGCTTCACCCGAGAACTCTGCATTAAAATTTTATCAAATGAAAATATGCTTAAACCCCCGAGGATTACACTGTTTTAATATGATATCAAATTCAAGAGGAAGGAAGCTCATCTGCCGTATTGCTCATGAATTAAATGATGGAAAGCAAATATTACTCCCTGTTCTCTCTATAGAGATTCATCACAATGCAGATGCTTTGGAGAAGCAGCACACTTTCTGTCCTTCACTGATGAGATGAATACACACCTGAGTTCCTTTTATATTTAAATATTTTATATTTACATCAGCAGCGGGTCCTCTCTCTGCAGGAGGCCGCCATTTTATTTTTACAGTAGCCCAGATTGGAGAAACTAAACACCTTTTGAGTTTTTATGACTACTGAAGGTTTCCACAGGTTCCCTTTCATGTTTAGAAGGTCAGGGTGAGGTAAGATGTTTTCAGCTGCAATATGCAACTTCACCACTAGGTGTCACTTAGTTCTACAAACTGAACCTTTAAGATCTCAAACACAACTTCGACAAACTTCGAGATGCACAATATTAAAGCTACTGAAAGACAAATTAGTGCCCAGCTCGAATGGTTTGATTCGTGGCCCACTTTCCTTCTCCCACATTTTGGAACCCGCAGACACACGAGCCACAGATTGGAGCCAGAGCGTCGAGTCGGCAGTCGCCATCAGTGTGTGTGAACTCTTTATTTTTTTTAAGACACAATTTAAGAGGCTCCTGGACACGTTGCCCGCTCGGACTAGATTTCCAACGGGCTAAATATCAAGACAAATTGGCCACAACCACAGCCAATTAGAGAGCAGGATGGAGTTAAGGGCGGTTTAAAGTTTGGAAACCAGACGTGCAAGTTAAGAAAAGTGTCTTCCGATTATTTCCGAGCTGATTTACCAATGTTTACTTGTGATTGACATCCGAGATGAGGGATTCCTTTTTTCAAGGGAAGTAGAACTGACTCTTAAAATATGTGTTTTCATGTCTCAGTGTTTTAGATTTTATGAATCCCAGAGGGAGGGAGGTTTTTTTGGATGCATGCTGCGGCGATAGTGTGCTCAGTTTTTTTTTTTTATTACTTTAATTTCCTCTGCTGTGGCTCGACGTTCTGAGCGAGTTGGTGAGTCCGACGTCTTCTAACACATGGTTTCCCGACCACCGGCGAGCGCCTGCCCCCTTTCACCTGCCTTACTATCTCCCTCTCCCTCCCCTCAAGCCTCTCCCTCCCCTCACGCCTCTGAAAACATTTCCATGCAGCACGAGAAATGGAAGCAAAGACCAAGACATATGGCTGAGATCTGCAACGCGGGAAAAAAAAACAGGGAAAACTCGCCAGGAGAGCAACATAAACAAAAAGAATGTGAATGCAGAGGCACTGGAGATGTGAAGTGCCAACTCAGCGCAGCCTTGTTTAATTACTGTTCACCTGGGCCAAAGGCCTAATGGAAGACTTGGCCGCCGGCCCAGACAAACAACATTCCACTTGGCCTCAGCCACCAGAAAAATCTTGGGTCTGACACACAAGGGGGCTTTGTTGGTCTCGTCCGTCCCCACGAGCCGTGAAGACAAACTGCAAACACGGGGCGACGACAAGGAGAGTTCTCACTAAAGATGTCCCCGCGCAGGTCGAAGCGTCCAACACGGTTGTGGGGTTACAAACTGAAAAGTAGAGTGTGTTGACAAAATGATGAAAACGCACTCTCATAAGGAGTTGGCCTGATCTTTGTTTTATTTTCAGCGATGCTTTTTCTCTATGTGAACAGCATCATAATCTAACAACAGGGGAATATGGCTTGAAAAAGATTTGATGGGTGCAAACAACTAAAATTAGCCAAATCTAACATATTCAGTATCGTAGTCACTCTGTTGGATTTTATTGACTGGGTATGTGTGTGTTGTGTGTCTGTGTGTCTGTGTGTTGTGTGTATTCTTGAGAATAAACGCCCGTGTGATTAGAAAGCGTCCAACAGATGGCTGTAATGCATTGGCCACATGACAGATATTGAACAGAGTCAGCATTATGGTCGCTCATTTAGACCCTGTCCTATTGATTTGTCCCACCAAAGTCTTGATTGAAATTACAGGGGGAGACAGCGCTAGTAAAACCTTCCATAGTCGAGGCCCCCCCCATCAATTACACAGAGAGTAGAGGTTGTGCAGGAGAGAGGGAGCTGGTGGGAGGACTGATCGCTTCGCCTGGTGAATCAACTGGAACGTGCCCCCTTAGGATTGGAGCCATTCATCTGAGATGTTCAGTGCACAATTAAAATTGATTGAAATTGAATTTTGTATTTTGAAAATCGAAAAAAACAGCTTTTTTTGGTGTCGTTTGTCTTTAGATGAAAAGAAACAGGTTAATGAAAACAATGAATCTATTGATTTCGATTGATTCATGTTCGAAGGAGACGTAGTTTGCATTCTTCCTTAAATTTCCATTTTCTTTAATGCCTAGATGATATTTACAACCCAGAATATAGCGATAAATGAAGATTCTATACATTTGACGTTAAAGAAGTAAGTATAAATACCACTTTACAATTTCACTTATATGCTACATTTAAGAAAAGCCGTTTAGTTTGTAACTTTACTGCAATTTCTGTTTTTCAGATAATCTATTCATCTTTATATCTCCGAGCGGGCGAAAGCCAGAGGCCAGTGGGCGATGTTTCTGCATTGAGAGGAATTTCTTGAAGGTTCTGGTACAAGTTGTTCTGGAGGATGAACTGGTTTGAGTTTGACGGTCAAATGTCAGCTTCATGGTGACCTGGTGAACACGTAATCTGAAAAACAGTCCTGAGAGAATTCGGTCAAATCTGTAAGAAATGTTGACTCATCGTGTTTGGGAGGTCAGAGGTCGTCTGGCCTCTTGGACATGATGTATCTCTGCCTTTAGAGAATTACTTAACATTTGGACTAGTTAACACTTGAACTCAAAGATTAACTGATTAGAATTCACTGGTCAAATGTCAATGTAACGTATGTAGGCTGAAAATAAGCCGGTTGGCAGAGGCATTCAACCGCAGGGCAGCAAGTTGTATACAAACATTAGATTTAATTTAATCTTTTATGTTGAAACTGCAGCTACAATGTGCTTTAAATGTCCCGTGGGCCTGAGGTCGATGCAGTGAAGTGAGTTGCTAGTCGTGGTCAGTCACTGCGGTGGTGAGACGGCAGTAACGACAGATGTTCCAGACAAGAGGAGTGAATGAGAGAGAGTGAAGGTTGTGTGGCACAGATGGAATCAGCTTGATTTGTTGTCGAGCTGCAGAAACGTGATCTTTCCACTGTAGAAGGTTTTTGAATTTAGATCTGGACTTATGAGGAAAATTTTTCAAAGATCGCCAAAGTAGCTGAATTTTGAAATGATGCGTCGGTCACAGGATGGCGTATCCGCAGTGCGTGAGAGGAAGTGGATTCCAAGTTGAGCATTAAAGAAATAAGAAGAATAGGTTGATCTTCAGTCATCAAAATCACCAGGCTCTTGAAGATGTGTACAGACAGGTCAGTCTGTCTTTTGCTAATTCACTCGCTGCAGAGTCAGATGTGTTGGCCATGGCTCATTACCTTTGTTCAAACACAGCTTCGGCACATGCTTTTGATTCTTTGTACCTATCAGTGAGTATCTTCATGGCAGCGTTAACTCCTCCTTCAAACAGATGGTGCTCAGTAACTTTTGAGGCTGGTTGTTGTGGATGTGAGTTCACGTTAGACCTCTGAGGAGCACTCGCAACCCAGAGGGCACAGAGGTCCACGCACCACCCAGTCCCTCAGATGCTGTGGTTTGCTAAGACTTGTAGAATCGTAGGGATCGTGTCTTAATTGTTGCAAAGCCAGATTCCAGCTGGAACTTCTTAAAGCTAAGTACAAGGTAAATAAAGAAAAGATGTAAGATGAATATTTCAGCTTTTAGCTTAAGTGGGTTCTGGACGTATTCACGTAAATTACACTGCAACTTTTTTTACTTTTCACTTATCCAGATTCATTTCTATATGGATTATGGATAGATTCTCACTTAATTGACTACAGGGATAACTGTTGTCATTGTATCGCAATGAGATCGACCTCTATTACTGCCACCAGGGGGCACCACATTCAATTTGGTAAAAACATTCAGGAAACACCACATTTTTTATATCTTTTGCTTTGATCTGGTGAAGGCCTTGGTTCAACCAGCCGATCTAATGATTCACACTACCCTGTGGTAATGTTTGCCAAATAAAAAGTCTATGGGCCCTTTTGTTGTCCAGTAAACCCCGGAATTAAACCTTTCAAATACACAACGCTACAAAAATATCTGTGCACAACATTTCCACAGAATAATTTCCTCTCATCTGCCTCTGCAAACACAAATCAAATCATCTCGGCCGTGTTCCAGTTGCTCCTGGCACCGGGCTCCACGGGAAGAAAAACCAGATTTACAAGTTCCCAACACACTTTGCCTGATACAATATGCAGCGTAAATTAAGTCCCCCCCCCCCCCCCCCCCCCCCCCCCTCCAGACTAGAAAACAGGAAGACGGAGACTTCTTGCAGTTTGATGGTCGCTTGCTGGTGTGATGTCAATATCCACTGACACCGGGTAAATCATTTACAATTTGAGAGACTAGAGCAATGAGAATAAGTGTGTGTTTGGTTTTACAGTGAGAATGACTGCTCTCTGCTTGCGTGAGACAAATATGGTTTGTCTGCGCTGAAGGTTCAAATGATTTGAATTTCTCGGCTCATGCAAAGTTTGTAAAATTGTAAAAGTGCATTGATCAGAACAGGGGATGGACTGCAGAGGAGTGGGCACCCGTAGCAAACTGTGAGAGGAAGAGGTGCAGGTGACAGATGTAACGTTGCTAAATTCGTTTTTTTCAACTGAAAAGTATGTATATATATATCCCTATTTACCTTAGATACGTTTTCACATATCTCCCATTTCCATTTAGGTGTCACCCAGCTCTATCGCTGCGAGTAGAGATATGATGGGTGCCAGTAAGTGCAGGAGCTGCCAGATGGTGCTCAGAGAAGCGTGATCATTTGGCGTTCTTTTCACTGAAGAGCTCCGGGGGGGAGGTGGGGAGGTGGAGAGGTGGAGGAGTTAGAGGAGTTAGTGAGGAAGGAAGAGACCCTCCTCTCAACCCTCGATCTCCTTGTATCTGGTCGTACCCACCTCAAATCCACGTCCAGCCACCGAACCATCACAGTCTTTAATTCTCTCTCTCTCTCTCTTTTCAGTGGATGCCCTCGTGTTGGGGCTCGTCTCAGCACCACCCATCCATCCCGTCTGATATTTGGCCTCCTGTCTCATGTCTGAATCAAAGCTAATTGGCTTGGCTGGCATTGTTTACATGTTGTTCTCAAGCTGTGCCAACAGGGCAAGTAAATCTCATCTGGTACACAATCGGTAAACACTCTGAAGCTAAAGCCATTACCGCATGTTCCGTGTGTGTGTGTGTGTGACGCGTGTGCAACGTTTGCCGCGGGCACGTGCCAGTGAGCACCTGACTCCAGATCCTCTCTGCGCCGGTGCAGCCGCGCAGCAGCTTTATTGGTGTGCTCATTAGAGGTTTGTGGTTAGAGGCGCACCTGCTTGGGAGACTCATCACCCTGAACAATAATGCTGGCGGCCATGTTTACCCGCGGGTGACGCATTCCTGACTTGGGTGGCAGTCGCCTTTTAGATGTGCAGTGTTCCCAATGTGGCGACACTTAGAAATATAAATCCAAATATGTATTTAAACTCATCGTTGGTCCCTTTGTTGTAGATTCATAAATTAATGCAGAGTATAATTGTGAGTATACATATAAAAGAGATTCCCTCTGCATTTCCACGGCTGCATGCGTTTTATCCTGAAGACATAATAACGGAGAAAAACATTTTGAATTGAGCTGAAATGCAAATGAATTGACCTCCACACTGTAATAAGCAATGTGCACTGTAATTACATATCTGGGGCAGCGCTACACAGTGGGATACGATGCAGTGTTCTCTCCGTGTTGTCCCCCCCGAGGTAGTGGCCTCCTCCACACAGAGCCGGTGATGCTGCAGAGGGAAGAGAGGGAAAAGAGCAGCGGTGAACAGAATCTGGAGTGTGCCGCACAAAAGGAGTTCTCGCTTTTTTTCTCGCTCCCGGCTCCACTCACATCTTCTCATCCAATTATCATTAATGTATGCCTCATGGTTAGTGAGCTACAAAGCTCCCTGTACCCTCCTTTTAGCTCCGTTCATTCATTCATTCCTCACCCCCCCCAGATTCCTTTCCTTGTTTCCTTGCATCCTCTCCGTGGCTTTAAGCAGTCGGGAGAGGTCAGGGTCCAGAAAAGCAATTCTCTCCCGGCTATAATTAGTGCCGAGTAATAAGCAGCAACAAAGGCCGGGGAAAATAACTTGACAACAACCATGGGAGAGATGGTGGTGATGGTCAAACGCAAATTAGCAGTTATTAAAAACAACAAGCAATAATGTTCTCATTACCGCGAAAACATTCTCAACGCGCTCAGTCTGCTAAAAAAACAAGAAAGGAACAATAAGAGGATATATCTTTTGAAAAGTGATTATAAATTGACTTGAGGGAGAGGGGCAAAAATGGGAAAGGAGCGCCGGCGTAGCACACCCTTGTGTTCTATAATTCTTTCTCCGAGGAGATTGCAGACGCTCGCAAGTAATTCCACTTGACGGAACAAGGGGCTCTTTTTGGAAGCAATTGGGAAGAGAACCAAAGTCTCATTCAGGGAAGTTAATCCCCGTTAATGGGTTTGTTTAAATTCAATAAAAAGAGGGAGAATATGCACAGAATGAATTATGAAAAAACGATTAATGAATGCTCCGGCAAGTAAT
>NC_070648.1:4595517-4643249 GCF_947347685.1 Pleuronectes platessa | reverse complement strand
ACAAAGAGAAATAGAAGACAAACCATCTATAAGCTATGGACACGTGGGACTATCTCTATTTAATTTGGAACTTCAAAACAAGGACAAGGACCTTAAAGGTTGATTCAAACAGAGAAAGTAGAGTGGACTTGTTGAATGGGAGAGAATTACAGTGGATATGTAAGATTGTGGGAATTATACATGAAGAGCAGCAGAATGAACCAGCACAATGAACAATGCCCCGATTCATACGAGTATATATGTGTGTGTGTGTGTATAAGACAGAAAAGTGTTTTGATGTTGAAATATCGGATTTCAGGATGGATTTTTCTTGTTGGCTGTCAGACTCAGGTCTGTGCAATACTCTGAGGGAAGTGCATTCTTTACTGAAATGATGAAATGAGACCGGACTGGCATCATCAGCAAGAATATGGAATCAGACTGAAACCAGACCGTTCAAACCCCCCCCCCCCCCCCCCCCCCCCGCTTCCCTCTTTCCTCTTTACTGAAGCCGAGTGTCACATAAAGGGTTAAAAAATGAATTGTTGAAAAAAGAAGCAGCATGAAAACACTGGTTTCCATCAGTATTCAAGCGGAACAATCCACTCTTTAACCACACGGATAGTATGAATTAATTTGACCCCCAGAGCAAAATCCCCAGAACACCAGCAATGAAGACAAATGATAACCCCCCCCCCCCCCCCCCCCCCCCCCCCCCCCCCCCCAACCCCTCTCTGTACATTTGCAGGCTAGTTTGGTAATTACGCTCAGGAAAGCCAGGCGGTAACAGTGTGGGTGTATTTATCCCGAGCATTTTCAATTAAGTATTGGCAAAGTCTAATTTGTCATTTACCAATTAGGCTAAAGGCTGATCTGGCTCCATGTTCCACAGCGGAGACAAGGAGCGAGTTGAGATGCAAATCACGGGCCCCTGTTTTCATTTTTCCAACTTTCCAGATGACGGGATAAGAAAATTGCAAAGCTCCTTTTTTACACTCCAAGTTTATTTTTTATACTTTGTGAAAACGAGGCCTTTCTGCTATCTTTCATCTCAAAACCCGTCGATTATGGGTCTGTGCATTGGCAGCCGTCTCAAAGCAGTGGACTTCAGTGAGCTCCGCCTGAGGCTGGCGCTGGGCTTGCGGTCTGATCAAGAGGTGAGGGGGTTAGAACAAAAGCCATCACAGTGGTCAGTCAGGCATACCCTGCGGCTGAAGTTGTATTTCGTGTCAAGCAGAGACTCTTTAAATAATAAATTGCAAGTATTGGTTGTGGTAGTAAATCTCAGGAGCTGGTAGAAGTAGCCCAGTATCTGTATTTAATCCGCTCTACCTCTCACGACACAACTATTTACATTGATATCTTTTCACCCTGACGTCGAAAGCTTAATGAATATTTTCGGGAGCGTGGACTCAGCGTGGGGTCGCCTGTTTTCAGGAGTCGTTTGTGCCCCGCCATAAATTGTCAGACACCTACATCAGCAAAAGAACATAGTCATAAACCGTGGGAAGTATAACAGATTACCACTAAAAGTCATCATCAGCATCATAAATATCAAACGAGCTTAGTTGAGGAGCGGGGGGGCGAGGGAATATATGTTGTGTGAGGGAAAAGCTCTCATGTTAATAAAGGTGGGCGTCGCCACGTGTGGATTCCGATGCACGTTGAATCACAATGAACTCAGACATAGGAGCTTATTGTGGTTTGTTTTTCTGCAAGTACTTACTGTATGAGTGCATATCATAAAACACTATGCTTCCCATTTCAATATTAAAAGAAAACTTGCTACTTGGGCTTTGAGGCATTAAGTTAGACATGGTTGAACTTTGAGCTACATGATAAGTTAATCACTATCTTCACAATCTTAAGTGTGTGCTAGCTCGTTTAATAGCAGCGCAAGTGTTAGCTTGGGAGACATTTCCCTCAAAATTACAAATGGCTACACAACTTGATCCCCAACCAAAGCTGTGCACCTGCCAGTAAAAGGCTAAATGTCAAGTTTAAATGTGAATGTGCGTGGCACTGGTATAATGACCCACTTAGGCACAAAGGGGAATATAAACACATTTCAGATGCCTGATAGAAAACCAGTGCAGAGCATGCTATTCTCTTTTTTCTCTTGTGGATTCTCAGCACTGTTTTTCGACATGTATGGAGATGATGGTGTTTTTTTCTGCAATCCGTCCTTTTTAGCCTCAACCCTCCTACAGAATATTGGCTGTTGCATGATGGATGGCTTCATTAGAGCCCTGCATCCATAGTGGAATCGCTTTCTAGAAATGAGCAAGCTGTCGTCACTGTGAAGCAGATCAATCCTCCACATCAGCCACTCCGGTCCAGTCCAATTGTTGATGGAGGCCCTGCTTGAATCTGGTGTTTAAGGGGGGGGGGGGGGCTTTTAATCACAACACACTGATGAAGGATCCAAATGGACTCGGATCAGGTTCTCATCAAGCAGCTCTTGTTCTTGAGTAAGTCCACTCGGCGTTTCAGGTTTCGGCCTCTGTCATGTGTGATAAATGTGTTTTTACTCATCAGGCGTGCACGCCACCGCCCCTTGTTTGCACATCAATCATCCGAACGGTCAGGTGTGGCTAATGGGACTTCGGCTTGTTTGCCACAGAATAAGTTGCCCGTGGGGGGGGAGCCGCTGTGCCGAGGTCGGTACTGTTTGTTTTTTCTGTTTGTTCTCCGGGCTTGGACAGGCGGTGCTGTGTGCGGCGGTGGCAGGCGTTCAAGCTGGCCGTGCCCTCGGGGGGTGAGGAGAGGGACTGGGTTGGGAAGGGTTACTGTAGCAGATGTTTCATGTCCGTGTGATGGGGTGGCACGAGAGGAGGAGGGGAGGAGGGGAGGAGGGGGGGAGGGGGGCTTCTGATGACAGAGAGGAGCGGATGGCTGACCTCTCCTCCACTCGTTCTCACACCTCCCTCTCTCGACATGTGTCTGTCAGTGCCAGGTCAGTATGGCTGCCCAGTGCGCCTGCCGATCCGCCATGTGCTTCCAAGGCAGGACTGGCAGCGCCCGAGGCACCGTGCACAGCATGAATAATTCCCCCCCCCCCCCCCCCCCCCCTCCACCTGCCAAGTGTGTCAGAACCACGGGATTAAATGAAACCTTGTGGATAAACAAGCAGCTGATGAGGTCCATCGCTTCCTAGTTCCTTTCTTTCTAGCTGTGCAGGTCGGGTGAGTGTAGCTGGTGTTTACTTCAAAGTCGTATATCTAACCCTAACGACTTCTAAATGGACACAGACACACACACACACGTACACAGACACACAATAAATCATATCCATTTGCCTCTCCCCCCCCCCCCACAGCCTCGACCTCACCTCTCTCCCGTGCCCTGGCTGTCATGGCTACCCACTCACATCCGCCCACACGGGCATCACCCAACCGCTGCAGTTTATCCCATTTGTGACACATGACTGGCCGTCGTACAGCGATGACCAAAGGGAACGCACTGGAGCCCGGCTGAGAGAGAGAGAGAGAGAGAGAGAGAGGGGTGTTGGGGGTTGTGGCAGCTGGATGGAAGGGCGGCTGGTGGACTGGAGCAGCGTTTGGCTCGGTCTGGTTGGCTGTAATTGGTGTCCACTCTTCCAGAAGCCCTGCAGTGATGGCGGACAGGATGACTCTGTCCGCATTCTCCCTGCCATCCATAATGTGTGTGTGTGGGTGTGTGTGTGCATGACTGACTGGAGGCACACACATTTAGGGGCACACAACTGGTGACAGAGACACTGACAATGGCCATAGGGGCCGTGTGAGCGGTCAGCCAAGGGGTAAGTGTTATGATAAGTGGATGTAGCATCTCATTTGATCACGTTAGATCATTTATCCTGCACTTATATCATGTTGTGCGTCGGTGTATCCGTGGCAAACCTTGTGTACAGTATGAGGAGAGGTGGAGATTTGATCCGGGGGCAAGGTCTAAAAGGCCTTGACTTCCAAAATAAAAGCATTCTTTTGAAATAAATGGAGAATAAAAGAATCAAGCAAAAGAAGGATGTTTATATTACACGTTTAAAAGAATATAAATGCAGGGTATGAATCGTTTAATTTCCTACTGAAGCTTATGGCTAATGCAGGGATTTCACTACAAGTGGGGGACATGGTCTGTGAAAGGTCAGTGTTTAATGTGTATGTGTTTAGGAAAGACACTATTGGTTATTTATGGACAGGAAATACCAGGGGAAATACCAGCGAGTGATTTGTATCTTAGGTGTCCAATCGGTACACACCAGGGACGTTTATGTAAGTTATATATCCCGTATCTTCACCATTAGGCCTGCAGATTGCCAAGGCATTGTTAAACTTTACGAGCTAATGAACCCTTTGCATCTATGTGACCATGACTGTCCATTAGATGTGTTGTTTTTTTTCCACCATGTGACCACGCAGGCTATCCACCGGCGGCCCAGAATTTATCACCAGGTCCGTGTGTGCTGACAGGCTCATAAACACGTCCATGCATGCAGACCCCCTAATGTTGCATAAACAGAACTGTGTGCGTTTGCTATCGGTGCAGACGGGTTTGTCCACATCCATTATTGGACTTTATCAGGTCTTTAAGTCGGTCGCTCTAAAGGACAAGGTTGTGTTGACACTGGGACACCATCAGTTTGTCCTCAGTGTGTTATGTAGACAACCCATTGCTATTCATCTAAGAGTAGGTGCAACTAAACCTCGGCTGAGTGACGAGATCATCACACCCCTTTTATTCTCTGGACTGGTCCCCAGAGAATTCACTGCTGAGTATCACTAGGTACGAGTGCTCTTTCCTTTTTGTACATGAAGATATAGAACACAACCCTGCAAGTGGCTGACATGCACAGACACAGACACACAAAGAGATTCACTGCCTAGTCAGTCAGACAGCCTGGAGAATGATGCATTACGATTATACGAGTGGAAAACACAAATTTACCTGACTGCTGTCAACTGAGATTCCATCTGATTCTCTCCTTTCATAAGCAGAACCATAATTCAGCTTCAACCTGGGATGGAAGTTGTAAACATCGAGAATCACTTTGACAACAAAAGGGAAGTGGGATACGTGTGCAACTTGTGTAGTGAGTGTATACGATGGCCCGGCTGTAAAAAAAAACACAAAAACATGTCAGCCTTGATAAAAGGAGCTGATATCCACAGGGGCATTGGAACCGCTTCTAGATTTCCATCCCTACATTTTCCCCCCGGAGGAAGCATTCAACAAAATAGAGCCAAGCCGTCACATGTTGTTACTGGATAATAGCACAGGTTAGCACATTTTCTATAGCAGCTTCAAAAAATAAAAAAGCCTCTCAAAGCCATTTTCAAAGCAACTTTCTAGCTCCCTGCTTGAGCATACATGCTGACTCAGTTTAGTGCACGGCGCAGTTTGGCTGAGGCAGGAAACATCACAGATTGGTTCTACCAGCGAGCGTGGCTCTGCGAGACAGCAGTCAGGACGCATATGGTGACGGCTCAGTTTGCCAAGGTGCTGGAGCCGAGCCACGGAGAGAAACGCCTTAAAGCTGTTTGGATCTGAAGTTAAAGGAAAAAGCGTTTTTTGTGTATTCAGCGTTACAAAAAAAATGTGGTTTTTACTTTTAGGTTAAAATGATCAGATATCAGCTAGTTTTCTCAATTTATTTTTCATCATTGTTGATTTTTTCCTCATATTTTATTTGTGTCGTGTGGTGAATTGCGTCTCGTATATATTTCAACAGCCAGATGTTACATTAGGTAATGATCAGTCACAGGCTTCCTTCTGCTTTTTAACGGCTTTTTAGTGTTTCACTCGGAGAACTGTGTACATATGTTACGTCTTCTTAATTAATTCGCCACTAATTAATAATTTCAAAAACCACTGACAATCATCCCACTCCGTTTGGACTCTGACTGTGCTCCCTCACCCGGCAGCAGAGCCGTCAATTTACAGGCCTTTGATAATGAGATCTGAGAACAGCAGGCGTCTTAAAAGTTAAAACTGGCAGCACTTTCTTTTTTTTTCTTCTGAAGGCATGAGAGAAATCTCTGAAAGAAATCTGCTATTAAGTAAAGTGAGGCTTCGGTGTGATTTCTCTCCGCCCTGGCAACCGCCCCTCCCTTCCTCTCTCCCTCGCTCCCTCCCTCCCACTCACTCGCTCTCTCTCTTCACAGAGAGGTGTTATCCTTGTCTGACAACTCCCCTATGAGTGAGAGGAGGGGAGCGAGAGTTGGAAGCAAAGAGCGGAGGCAAAGTGGAATGAATGCCAAGAGGAATTAGGCGAACCCTCTTGGCCTGACAAAGCTGTGAGGGACTCGGGAGGCATCTAATCATCACCTGTTATGAGCCTGCCTCTGACTTGAATAGCTAAGGAATAGAAGTCATAGTTTAAAAACATAAAAATCACACGTATGTTTAAATTTAAATACAGATGTATAGATTTGCATGCACAGAAGTAGTCATGGAGATTGGGAAAAATAATTGAATCCGTCATTTGTTTGCAGTAGAACACATTCTGAGGTGTAAACATATTTTCCGTTATTCAAAATAATAACTTATTTTTAATACCATAAATAGACTTTATATAAGGATGCGCTATACTCTGATATCGGTGCTGCCGTCTTGCACTTGCGCTTGAATCGGTGCCGACACTTTTTCAATTTTAGGAACATACCATGTCCATGTGTGTATTTCCAGTTTATGGTTTATAAATTCTAAGATTGCCCGAGCCCTGACATATTTAAAGGTTTATTTCACGCTCTAATCACATCCGAGGTATCATTAAAAATCCAGAAAGAAAATGTGTGTCGCGAATGTAAAAAACTCTATAAAAACTAATATCGTAGCATCTCTCAGTAATCAAAAAGATGTAACCTGGTGTTACTGACAGTTTCATCATGGAGCAGTTCACAGGCCACTACATCCTGCAGCTGATCCCAGAACAACAAACCGTGCCGCGAGCGCAAGGCTCAATTAGACTCCTACGTTCACAGTGTAACTCACGACCCGTGAAGAGGCAGAAGAGAAACAACAACTCTTTCTTTAAATCCAATCAGAGGTATGATCTCCGGAACACTTACTCGTAGCAGAGGCTCTTAAGATGTCACCCTGTTTATTACAATGGAAATGGATAAACAAAATATTAGCTGACACCTCTGCACCAAAACACAACGACAAGCCCGTAGCTAACACTCAGTGTCATGTTGCAGTAGTGGAGGGGACAGGTTGTTATGGCTGTTCAGGCCATTTAGCACAATTAAATTCATTCATTCAAGATTTGGATGCACAAAATGTTATTTTTACATGACAACTGTTGACGGTAGATCTGCCTGAATGTCAGTGTAACGCACGCATTCACAGGATTTCCATCGAAAAGCTCACAACACATAATACTTCCAGTTAATTACCAGTCTTGATCACACGTCCCTGCCTTCCCCTTCTCCCTGTTTGAGATTTCTACCTCCAGGCGAGCTATTTGCATGGCAACTGGAGAAAAAAAAAAAAAAAAAATTCCAATTATTTCTTACATCTGAGGAAATGAAAACGACACATTCAACATCACAATCAATGTACCTTGTGATTAGTGTTTGCACATTTCCCTGTCACGCTGCAGAGTGCAGATATGACGATACCAGTCTATTACCCAGATTAAATGCTTTATGAAAACCTCCCAGCCGACCCGGCCGTATTGTTGGAGGTGAAAGCTGAGGAGGTGTGGTCTTTTCATTTTCCCCTCAAAAAACCCTCTCTCTAACTTTAACGTTCTGTAGTAATACGGGTGAAACAATTCCATTGGGTGTTATTATGTGATTAATCGGCTCTTTATAGTCTCCACAGTAATGAATAGGGCGTCGAGAGATGCCTGTCTGGCCTGTCGGTCTCCCTTTTGACTTTCCCCCGTGCTCAGCCACTTGTTTATGGCTGACTTTAAAGCACGGCTGCTCATAAATAAAACATCTACTACAGACGGATAACATCTCATATATTCAGCGAGGAAGATGTCTTAATAGCAGGAAGTTCTATAAATTGTATTCAAGTGTTGTACTCAAGGGCAATTGCCTCAGTGCTTCTTTAAACGATGGACTGGCTGCCGTGAATGTCGATAAGGGAAATATCAGGTCCTGCTTCAACTGCTGGAACTCAGGTTGACAGGGAACCATTTGATTGTGATTAGAAAAGCCTGTTCTGTCAGGGAACACGTTTACAAGGTGATAGCAGCCACTGTTGGTTCTTTGAAACAAGCGGGCATGATGTTGGCTTGTTTTTTGGTTAAAAAATGTTTAAATCCCCATTAATCATTCATCGTGTCAGAGTTGAACGATGACTGAGTGTGGGAGAAGGCTTTCGCTCGCTTCCAGCAGCAGTGAGTTTTAACAGAGTCTGAGGAACTCGCTGGATTCTTCCTGCTCGCCGCCCGATGCCAGGCGGACTGAGTTAGCCGCTAGCTGCTAAAAAGTTGGCGCGAACTAGAGTCGAGCTCAAAGCAGACTGAATATTAGATTTCCTTGGTCAAGTTTCCAAAACCACAACTCCACTGGGAGGATATTTGTGTTGGCTGGGAATGTAAGTAGCTGTTTCCCTGTCATGTTAGCCATGATAGCTTCTTTCACCAGGGCTTTGGATGTTTTCCTCCCTCAAGTGGTCAAAGATGGATGATGTGTAGTTTTAAACCAGTATCCTCACTTTCTCATGTCTAACTATTTTTAAACTATTCTTTTAAAAAAAAAAAAAAAGGAGAGGCGGTGGTCTAGTGGCAGAAACTTGGACTATGGGCAGAAAAGGTCTCTGGTTCGTCTCTGGTTCGACTCCACGGAGAGACAACAAAAGACGAACCTGGATATATCTGTCCAAAAATCCAAGAGTCTCCCTACCCTGTCTAGTGCCTCTGAGCAAGGCACATTACTCCCCCAACATCTGCTCCCCGAGTGCCGTACATGGCTGCTCACTGCTCTGTGTGTCCTGCACCAGATGGGTCAAAAGCAGAGATAAAATTTCCCTACCTGCATGAGTGTGCCTTTGCATGTCTGTGCATGTGTTTGGGACAAATAAATGCATCTTAATCTTAATCTATTTATTTGAGCAGCAGGAAAACATGTCAGTTGAGAGTTAGAGCTACAAATGTTCCCTTTTCCATCCACACCCTCTGTTCCCTGAAGCCAAATGCCAGACTCATAGATAATCTATCGGCCATTCACATAACGTAAACACAGAATACTGATTTCAATGACTTTTTCTTTTGCTTTGCTTTTCTTGTAATTCGTGGACATGTGGAGCTTGAGTCCACCTCAAGGTCTGGCTCCAGACCAGAACCCGGCCCAAGCTCAGTGGATATATAGATTAGCCCGACCAAATAGTACTGACGAGGGATTAACCCGGGGATACTCCAACAAATAAGATGTTTTCCCCATTGGGTCTGTTTAAATCTTTAGAGAAGAGACATTTGGCGCTGACGGACCTGAGCAGGTAATCCTGCAAAGGGCACAAAGGTCCTGTTTGGATGGATCTAGCCAGATCTGCCCACTGGTCTGGGGATCTCCGGAGCTTTGGCTTCTCAAAGAGTGGATTGAAAGGGAGACTCAGTGGCTGCAAAGCCTCTCCCCAGCTGGCCTTCCATGGCCTCTCTCTGTGGATTACTGGGCCAGTGGAAGTGTCTTAATGGTAAAAATGGCTTTGGATCGGTGCTGCAAGGGACAACTGAAGCAGAAGGAAAGAAGATAGTCAGTCAATGTCATTTTTTGAGTCTATTTCATCTCCTTGTTTGTGAGTGACTGCACAGGCGAATAAATTACCTGCACGCCTGTGTTCTATCCACGCGTCTGCCCTCACTGATATTAACTTCTCATGTCTCATCCGTCTGTCGGTGCGTGACAGGCGAGGGAGGAAGATGCTGCTCCCTTTCCCTGAAATAGAAGAAAATAATCTCATTTCTGACTCCGCTCTATCTTCTCCCCTTTTGCCGCGGTGTGCCCGGGCCGCCCTGTGAGATTTGGGTCAGTTTAGATCCATTGACCCTGCATGCTCAGTCAGAGTAAGCCTGAGGGCTGCATATGACAGATGTTGTCTAGTGGCACACTGAAATGAATGTTTTTTTTCAGCTTTTCGCCGGTGAAAAAATAAAAAGGAGAGACAGACACAGAGGAAAAGATACTCTGAGAACACATCACTTGACTTCTACCTTGTCCTTTGACTTCTGTCAAATGTGAATGTACACATGCGAATATGCTGACACGGCACGTTAAAGTAACAGGGAGAATAAAGAGCAGGATTTTAAAATGACAAGAGTTCCTGGCGGTTCCAACTCATTCCACTGGAACTGCAATAGATTTGCTGATCTAAGTAAATTTTCCTTTTTGAATGTAGCCGGTGAACTTTCGCCCCTGAATTTGCACCATTAACAAATCGCAAGCTGTCATCTTATCAGTGCCAAACGTGGAGCAGACGGGGGCCAGGACAGTCCAGCGTAGAGGTATTAGCTTAATTGCTTCAATGACATGTATTTTTAAAGCTTCCTCTGTTGGAGTATTATAGAGAACAGTCATAAAGAAGATGTTTATGGTATAAATATGTCTTTTGAATCAACCAGTTGTGTCGTTAGAGATCCAGAAGAGCTATCACTCTAACTGACCATATGCAGGTGAACTGACTGATCGAGATTCTTCCCCCTTCACTTGCTTTTAAAAGTATTGTCTGCAAATGGTTTTCAAATATATTTCACAAAAGTATTTCCCAAGATATTCATTCATTATTTGTATTTTTTGTGTAGATGTTTTTAATGAAAGGCTCATTTTACCAACGGAATTAGATACAATTGAAAGAAAATAGGAAAAATTGAAACCTAAAGCTTTAAGAAAACACAAAATTCTTTATTTCACAATATTTAATGCACAATTTGACATTGGAGTACTTTTCAGGAATGTGGAAAAGCAGCAATAACACATCGCTTGACAATAACTTTAACGTGATGGACCTTCCCTCTTATTCATCGTGCTGTCTCGATATATAATCTTACCAGACAAGATGCTCCACCTCCACATGAAAGATTTAGGAAAGCAATATTCCCTTCGGTTTTCCCTTTGAGTCAGAACACACTGTAAACTGCTGGTGCTGTTTGTGTGTATGTTTTCTCTCTGTGCCGTCCTCAGTGACAGAGTGTGTGTTTGTGTTCCGCTCAGAGTGAGACCCCCACAGGCTGAAGTCCTGGGGTCCTTCATCAAGGCCACTGTTCCAGGGACAACATTCATTTGTCTGGTAGTAATGGGGAGAGGGAGGCGGGGGGGTTGTCAGGTGTGCCCTGATTCACACATGCGAACAACACACAACCACAAATGGCAGCAACCCGACAAAAAGCTGCCCTTCATTAACTGCAAGAGTCTCTTAGATTGTATCATCGTCTCAGCCACAGACGCCTTATGAGTCACGCTGCTGTTATCGCTCAGGTACTGAACGCAGGACTGTGCAGGAGAACCCTCAGCGAGGCGCCTGCTGGGTCTCTGCACTGTTAATTCACTTATACGGCTGCTCTGCAAAAGCAATGGGACTTAATTAAATGTCTCACCTAGAGCAGTGGAGGATCATGTTGCCACTAAATCCAGTTTGAGGTAATGCCGCACTTTATTGTGACGATCAGTGCTTCCCCAGGGGTTCAATTACAGCCAAATCTAATTGAAGGGAATCCATGCAACAATGCCGCCACGTCCCCCCCGCCCCCTCCACCTGTCTCGGGCATTTTTCAACTTAGTCGGATTACCTCGGGAAGTCTTACGCAACTCCTCTGCAGACCGGAGACCATCAGCTGGTGGCAGAGGTCCACAAACTCATTACCAGGACTTAAAAGTGGAGCTGCTTCCACAAAAGAATTGAATATCCCTCCATTAATTGCACATATATGAAGTTAATTAATTAGCCCCAGCTTTAATAAACTGGAATCTTCCAAAGAAATTACGCACACGTCCCAAAATGATTGTCAAATTCACCCGGTGGTCGACCATCTATTGGATTTGCGAGCAGTTGAAGAGTTACCGCAATAAAAATAATGTTTAAAAGAAGAAACAATGGAAAGTCCTGGCAAAGGATTATGTTTGTGAAATGCTATACAACAGCCATTACAGAATCCCTGAGGAGAAGCAAAACAAAACATTCAATAGAGGTGAAATTCTATATTTTATGCAACTGGGCACTGATCAGCATCTCACAGTTCATTAACCACGAGGAAGACAACAAGCTGCCACTCACCACGCCGTCCCCCGGGGCTCCATTTAAGAAAAATGGGCTTCGACTCTCTGCCAAGTTTAATTGATTCATCATTTATTTAAGGAGAAAAAGATAATGACAAACATATTGGCACAGTGTTTACTTGAATCAATATTAAACAGGGATTTGATGTCATCTTCAGGGATGAAAATCATCATATTTCTGGTGGAGAATGTTTGAGATGCTTGTTCCGTCCTTCAGTACCACGGCTTTATGCTCCTTTACAGATCCTCTCTATGGAGGCCGCCATGTTTTTTTTACAGTAGCCCAGACTGGACAAACTAAAAACCTTTTTGAATTTTCATGGCAACTGAAGGTTACCACAGGTCATGTTTGGAAGAGGAGGGTGAGGTGAGGTTTGTTCACCTGCAACATACACCTTTACCACTAGGTGTCACTATATTCTACACACTGGAACTTTTAAGTGATTTATTTTGCTGATGATGCCTTTGTGTTTGTGGTTAAATAACAGATTGAATTGGGGACTTTTAGTTGACTACTTCCCTACTTCTACTTACCTTAGAAAAACCACTAAAGTAGCTGTAGCTGAATCCATCCTGATTAAATACCACTTTATATCAAAGTCTACTGTAAAAACTAAAGTCCTCAGAAAACACCTCTTTCCTGAACTTGTCAATAAATCTCCGACCCATTCCGCTGCCGTCCCTTGGAGAGTGTCTTATGTTCACTGCGGGTTTCTCCAGTCATTTCAGTTTCAATCCATCAAGCTTAATAGGTGCACTTGAAAGGGGCTGGAGATCCGGCTGCATTAGTTCTGTCCATTTTTTCTTGTTTGTTACCCCGCGTGCAGTTCAATGGCACAATATATTTTTTTCAACAAATGAATCTTTGCACCGAAATTATCCTTCCAGGTCATTAGAAACCACCAGAGGAAAGAAATGGGGGCATTGGTTTGTCACTTATGGGATTTTCTTTGGTTTTATCTACAGTTTAAACAAAAGAATGACAATACCGGTCTTAAGGTGAAGGTTTGTAGCTTTTTCAGACAATTAGTGCAAAGTTCAAACCGTGACAAATTAGATATGAGTCTCAGTTGGATTAGACACACAAAGAAAAACCGCATAGCTCCATTTCAAAAGACTTCTTCCGAGGGGGTTCGGAGAGTTAAGGAAACATGGTCCCTTGAGTTTTCTCCCTCTCTGTCTGCCAGCACCTGCGCCGCTGTAGAGCTAATCAGAATTGACAGGTCCTGCTTTGCAAAATCCCTCCACTCGAGCGTGCATCCTCATCTCCACACCACCGCCACCGTCGACCATATCAATTAAATAAATAAACATTAACCAGTGGAGAGAAGCCTAATGAGACAAAACACCAGGATCGTAACATCTCTCTCCCCGGGGGACCGATATGAAATTGAACACGATTAATAAAAAGGCCTTCAATTAGCTGTCGTCGTCTTTGTTCAGGCTCTTGGTTGAAACTTAAGACTTGTGATTTAAATAGGCAACAAAAGACGGAGAGGAGAAAGCAAGGCCGAGCTTTCTTTTCTGATTGAAAGACGAGATGGGATCCTTCTTCTTGGGAGACGGTGACTTGAAGTCGTCATTCATGTGCATCGCACTTTTTCCACGTTCGCCATTGTCTCCTTGTCATTATTTACAGCGAAGACAAGTCCTTTGTTTGCAGCAGATATTGTGTTTCCGTGCGTGTGTGTATTTGTTTATTTGCAAACTACTGCGAAAGATAATCAACACACTGTAAATGTGATTAAAGCAGATTACTGGAGCGATGTTTTCAAGGCCGATGCCAAGTTTTGCTGCTTCCTCCAATATTCGATGCTATAAATGTGATCAGCACAGTGGGGCCTAGGTAAAATGAGAGGAGACGGGGGGGCAAGCAGCGACGGCTCTGTTTTGGACTTGGTTTATTAACCAAACAAACACCTACACACGCCTCTTAACATCATTTAAAGTGGACAGGAATTTAACTTTCAAAATCACCTCAAGGCCGATGTTAGCAAGTTGGATTTTGGGGATTCACTTTTATAGAGTCTGAGTTTTCCCACCTAGTGGCCATTTGAGAAACTACATGTTAAGGTTCTTTGAACATTAAATTCATAATAAATGTTTGTATTTATCGAGGTTGTAGGAACCATGTTGGACGAACCTTCTTAGTCGCATCTCAAAAAAGAATGGATCTTATCAGTTCTTTATTTCCGTTTGTCTTAAGTCTGATGGGGATAGGTGTGTGTAATGTTTCCCATGTTGTTTCAATTACTGGTAGTTCCTGTTTACACTGAAACACAGAACCATTATAGGATTAAGTTGATACTGAAGAAAACTTTGAATAGAGGCAAACTTTAGAGGCAGGATCTGCAGTTTCATGGAGCTTCTTTTCTTCTGTTGTGTCTTTGTGCATTTGTGGACAATAAAGGAAGTTGTAGAAAAAATACCATGCAGAGTTATGACTTTTAAGAATACACTCTTTCAAAATGTAAATTGCATTAATCTGGTGTGAAGGATTAAATCGCTCAATTGGCTCGGTAACAATGAGCTCAGATTCCTGTTGAACAGGAGACGAGCTGTTTCTTCACTTCTCGGTTCCTCCTCAGCACTTTCCACTTCGAGTCTCACCTTCACGTAACTTCAGGATCGCTTCTCTTCCAGACACACACACACACAGACAAGAGAACTAACAAGTGCACTGAATAACAATATGTAAAGAGGTGATGCTGTTCAGATGCTGCTTCTTCCCTCTCTCTCTCACCATGTGAATAATTCACCCTGCTCAGCGGGGACAGGCGACTCAACCACAATGACTCACGCTGTCACGAGTCACACGAGTCAGAACTTGATGAAACCTGCGTGCATATTTAATCCGAAACCCATTCATCTCCAGCCAAACCACGCAGTACATGTCGCAATCTATTTTCTAAACTACGCAGGTCCATCTGTGGCTCAAGATGTGTTCTGTTCCGCTGGTGATGAACTGGTGGGTGAGGGAGGCAGGCGCACAGACGCTCAGCAGATGGACCCCCCCTCTCCGGCACAGCCACGGGGTGACTGGTGGAGATAATAGGAGGTCCAGCAGGCTGCAAGACCCCACAAGTCTCACCCCGCAAGTGGCTCGAAACCTCACACAAACACACACACACACACACACACACACACTCTATTCCTTGTCTGGGTGACAAAACTGAGAAACCTCGCACTTCATCTCAGCGGATGCGGCACAGGTGGTGAGGAGGATGGAGGGAGGTGAGAAGAGAAAGGAGGACGAAAGACGCAAGAGGAGCAGGAGCGGCCGGAGAGATTCTTGCACACACACACACAAAAAAAGGAAAAAGTAAGATGTTGGCAGTGATCTAGATCTGGCAGTGCGTAACCGCTCTGTGGCCTGAAGGCGGTTTGGCCGATTGAATCATTGGCAAAGGCTCAACCCGCTTCCCAAAGGTGACAGCAGACTGCTGGAGCCAGGTGGAGCAGCAGCACTGGTGTCAGACACTCCACTTCAAGTCGGGAGGAATATTCTGTGTCAGTCTCTCACAGACCGTTCAGCTCTGAGGGATTAATGATCTGCTTTGGTTTTGCAAAAACAAGCTTCTCAGTGATTTCTTGTATTTCTTGTACAATTTACCCACCTACAAAAAATGGTTTAGTCTTCTTTAAGTTCAAAATGAGAAATATCATCAACCTCCTAATTTTCTTTTGTCCTCTCCAAATCCCGGAGGTGATTATGACAGATTAGCGACAGCATCAGTTGCAGCAGGACAATTTGCAGCACCACAGGAAACACTGGGACATGGGCATGTTTTTACATCCTCTGCAGGCTTCAGTCAACTCTGGTGCTAATTTGTTCACAAGTCTCTGTTACATTTAGAAGGTAGAGCTCTCATTCCCAGAAGGTTTGTGTATCCCAGTGAGGACTCGAGCACTTACCACATCGTACAAGGTGATAAATAAACCATAATGGGTTTAAATAGCTACAGAAACCAAGAGGAACATATTAACCAAGAAAACACATTAAGGATAAACGTGTAGCAGAGATGTAGTGGATTACAATTAGAGTAAAGCTGACAAATGTTTGAAATAGATTATTAAAATAATGGAGAAATATTGAGCCGAAGAGTAATTGAAGGTTTAAGTAAATAAAAATATCAAATGTTCCAGCTTCTTACATCGATAAACTTAACTTTACTTCAACTGAATATTGTTATTGTTAAGTTGAAATTAAATTAGGGTCGACCAATGAATGGGACAAGATCAACAAATAAAAGACTTATAACCACATTAATTAATGCAATATGATGAATATTATTTGTTTTATAAATATTTATAAGATCTTGGATAGTTCTTCAAGTAATCTGTGACTATTTGAGTGATCTAAGGAGATAAAAACTTCCCGACTGGGAGCGTTTACACATACCAGTAAGTCCAACCCCCCAGTCTATGGCCGTGCTCGGCTTTCCTTCCCCTCAATCAAACAACTTGCCTTCCCCACGCACTGCTCTCATCTGGGAGATGACACAACAGGGTAATTCACCTTATCGCCAGCCAGGTTCTGGAATCCAATAAACAGTTCCCCACTGCCTTTTGAAGACGGGAGTCCCTGTTGAGCGCAGCCAGGAATTGACTTTGTTCGGCAACGCCAAGGCCCGACAATGGGCGAGCACAATGGAGGCTTAATTGACTAATTTAGAGGGTGGTTGGAGCCGTGTGCCTCAAAGGTTGAGCCTCTACTGATCACACCCCCTCGCAAAAAACTCCTTAATACATTAAAAGTGTATTTATCTGCTAGGGGACAGGGGGGGGGGGGGGTACAAGCAGCCCAAATTAGTTTTCTTTGCGAAGTGGCTCAGGCGTAGAGATTGGGCGAGGAGCCTCGGAGGAGAAGCACTGCTCCTTCACCTCAAAAAGGTAAAAGTTGAGGTGGTGCTGGCATCTAGTTGGGAGGTTTACTGGGAACGCCCAACCCAGTGGACAACCCGGGTCAGACCCAGTTCATGTTTGAGGGATTACATATCCCATCGGGTTTGGGAACATCTCAGAATTGGAAAGTAAGGGACCTGTAGAATACACTCTAATTGTCAATGACTAGAAACATTTCCATCAGTAGAAAGAATGGAGTCTGCCTCAGTAACTGTGGCCCCACTGTCTTTGGCAACCCCCCCCCCCCCCCCCCCCCCGCCCCCCTGCCGGCCCTTCCACCCACCATCAGCACTTTTGCCACCACCAGCCCAAGGTGAAACCCTGATAATTGGTCATATGGGACGGGGGCTGATTTTGCTGCCGCGGAGCCATTTGGCGTCTCGCTGAACAGGCCACTGCCATCTGCCCTGTTCTCCCAGTCCTCAGCACATTCCCACCAAGATTATCATCACCTCTAATCTGTGACACACTATTTTTGGTACCGACCGCGCTGAGACTGTAAGTGTCACTAATCATTCCGCTGATTGCCCGGCAGCTTTAAGTTGATTTAATGAGAGATGTATGGATGGAAATGAACGGGATTTCTTTGAGCTTGTCTTTCTTTATTTATCCCCAAGTGGGTTTAGCGTTCCTCCCAGGTTCCTCCCCGCCGTGCTTTGTTCGGTGAGTTATGGGGTTCAGGCGGCTACCATATGGACAGTAAATGTGGTTTCTGTCACCGCAAAACTCTTTTTACACTTTACTGGCGCTTTGCTTTCTTAATCATGAGCGTCGTTATCATTATCGTTGATGTAGCATTTTGTTTTGGTCGTTAGACTCGGGGCCCGTGCATGATTAAAAATAAGATATACGGCACGGTGCAATCTGCGGCGTCTGCTGCTCCTGCCGAACCAGCAGTTCCGCCCGCATTGTTATTGCTCTCATCAAACCCCCGACCGATGTATATGTCAGGCGTTGTGCCTCCGCTGCAAGATCCCAGTCTCGTGGCAGTTTTTATCATCACGGTGGTGAAGCCGGCAATATGAATATTTAATATCTGTAAAGTCAACAACCTCAGAAGGCCTCGGAGGAAGTTGGCTGTGCCGTGACGATGTGTATCGGCCGCTCACGTGGCTGTGATGCCGATGCAGACCTATCACTCACATCTAAGAGGCTCCGACGATGGGCTGATGTCGCGAGGGGAGATCTGCCCCCCCCCCCCCGCCGCCGTCACACCGGGAGCAGCTGTACGCCCGGCAGGCAGCTCGAACACTGCACCACAGCCGTGTGTCACCTCCACTCTGCCTCACACGCCATCTGTTTTGTTTGGGTTAGTTTCTCCCCTCTGTCTCTCGTCCTCACTCCCCGCAAATCATCCGAAGGGCTCTTTGTGGTGGGCTGTGCGGAGGGGGGGGGGGGGGTTCGAGCTCCAGAAAGCCACGCAACAAGTAAATTAAAATATCAAACCCAAGCCGCGCGGCCTAAAGGCCTCAGTATGCTTCTCAGAGTCCGTTTCGGAATGACGGACGGACGGAGCGGACGGACCCTTTTTGATTTATAGTTCTACGAGCCTTTTTGTTGTGAAAACAATTCACCGCCAGAACAGTAGATGGCGAAACGGAAGTCGAGCATAGAGAAGCCTACCTCATGAGGTATATAGAAGAAGTCCACGCTGGTTTATTTACGTCCTCCCGGCTCCTCACACAGTGAACGATGGCAACTAACAGAAAAAGGATGTTGATGACGCGACAGTTTTTGCTGAATAAAGTGACACCCAGCGGATCATAATGCTTATGTTATCGTGTCTTAGCGCAGCGGTTCCCCGGTCTTGTTTCCAAACTGCGTTGCTAATTCAACAGCTGCAACAGCTTGACGCTACACGGAGGCAGCTAGCTCCCCCCCCCCCCCCAGCTTCCACACACAGTCAGCACGGACACCCGATACTAGCTACTACCAAGTGTTTGCTTCTAACCTGACGGTGTTTGAGAAACAGTGTCATGAGCCGTGGGATTAAAGTCAGCGGGTTTTTGCGCTGTTCCCACCGCAGTTAGCATGGTGGCTAGCCCGCTAGCCCCGTTATCAAAGTTCGTTATAACCTCATGTGACCGTACACACATGCTGTAAGTGCTCTAACCAGCCACCGTCAGCCGGACAACGCCGCTGGCTTAACACACTTGTCACATTAATCATAGAGTCGTAGTTGTGATTTTGGTTTATTGTGATGTAGGGAATGGAACAGGAAGTTTCCATTCCGAAATGCTGGCGTTAGCGGACCAATCACAGCCAAGTGCTATCCGTGGGCTGTCCGTCATTTCGACGTGTAGTTAGAAAAATGAGAGCTGCACGAAAAGCTCTCCGAGGAGCCTCGGAGAGGCACGGAGAGGGCGTTCCACGTTGGAGAGGGCGGTCCTATCTGTCCGTGTCCGTCAAAACGGAGAAGCATACATTGGCCTTAAGTGACAGGAAAATGGCACAAAATGGCCACTTGCAGATGAAGGAAGTGAACACTGGAAATAGGACGCAGGGGGAAAGCCGCCCATTCTCTTGGCAGGAGAAAGCAACCTCCAATAAAAGTGACAGCTCCTCTCGCAGCGTCTTCAATCCACTGTCTTCACCGGTCCCACTCGTTTGTATAGAAGTCTGTACCACGCAGCAGCATTCATTTTCACACAGAGCGGTTATATGGGAGGAATGAGATGTCAGCATAGTGTGCGGCAAAAAAAAATGATTGTCTCCCTAAATAGTCGCACGTCTCACATTCTCGGAGAATTATTGACAATAAGAAAAGTTAAGGCGAATTCACGAGGCAGCGCTAATGAGGTGTCAGCTCCACCCGAGCCACCGTGGAAAACAACCTCGGCGTCCAATAGGGAGACAGATGCCTGAGCATGCACACTGATTCCTCTCACTCTTCATGAAACCGGCTAATGGCTCAAGTGCGGAACTCAAATGAAGCAGGAACAGAGAGACTCGACTGATCGGACAAGTTCAGAACGTCTGTACAGTGTCGGAGGCTCTTTAGCAAGCAGCACACGCTCCGAGTATTACTGCATCTATCAATTGGCGAGCGCTTGCCCCAAGAGAGGAGGGAGGGAATGCAAATAAACCCTCGACGAAAGGCATTTTAAATGCTAAAGGTTTCTTCATAAATAGTATTAACTTGGCTCGGTGCATTCAGGCGTATAAATAAAAAGCGATTTGAGTGAACAACAAGATTCAGTAACGGCGACAATCGGTTAAAGGAGCTGAGACGCTCATGGGAATTGTCTGAAGCCAAATGCAACGATGGAAAAAAGAAAAAAAAACCTGCAGAGAAACCTATGAAATCAGCACTTCATCTCTCAGGTATCTACATGCAGAGTGAGTGAGGAGATGCTTCACCTCCGTCTGCATACAAATGTGGAAATTACATTTCCCCAGACTAGGGCAACCAGAGGCAGCAGAGCATGTTCGTACCACACTTAGAAAAAACCTGTGCACGCCCCCGTGGGTTCTAATATCCTCGCCCTCGCCATGTGTTCGGGGGAGTTAATGAAATAAAGACGGGGTTCTGAGAAAGACCGAGTGTTTCCTCCACGTAACCTAAAACACATAAGAAAAGGTCGGATTAGATTGCAGTTAGATTACGTTAACTGTGCCCCCCCACCCCCCACCCGTCCACACCGACTTCCTGTCAATACCAAATTACCATCCAACACTTGCTTCTTTTGTTGGATCTAAGCGGAGGTTGGCCAGTCGGGGGCGATTGATCTGGAGGCATATATCAATAACACAACCTCGACACACTCAGCAGTTTTCGGAAAGGAGGCATGCATTTCCGTTTTTTAATGTGCAGGCTTGAAAGCCGAGAGGTGTTGGTGGGGTGTGTGTGTGGGGGGGGGGGGAGAGAGGAGTCATTTTTAGATGCATCTGTGCGTTTAGATTCCTCCGCCGCTACTCAATCATGCACGGAGACGTGTATCAGTTTTACACCCGCGTCCCAAAGACACAAAGCACTCTGCTGCCTGTGCAATAGCTTCATGCTGATGAAGGCGGGGGGGGGGGTGAAAGGGGAGACACATTAACCAAATGAGCCGTTGCAATGTATCCATGTATGACAGCAGTTTGACCACACCTACATTTACATGTGGAGGTCAGTCGTCAGTGCCTCGGCCTCAGCTTCTTCTTCTTCTTGCCTCCCTTCATCGGCCACCGGTTCAATTTTGGATTGATTTCTAGCTTATTTTAATAACTTTTAAAGCTCAGTTTGATCTGACCCCACTTATATTACAGAGCTACTAACTCTCTGTGCTACTTGTTGACCCTGAGTAAAGGCTAAGTATGACCAGAGTTTTGCCATTAGGGCCCAGAGGCTCTGGAATCCCTGCCTGAGGAGATTAGACTGTTTCTTCAAGATTAGTAAAGCATTTTAATGTCAGATTTGAAAGTTTAGTTTGTTTCTAATGTTTTTTTTTAATCTTATTTTCGATTTTTCTTGATTTGTTCTATGTTGTTTTATTGTCACACATTTTGTAAAGCACTTTGTGATCTTGCTTGGATGTGAACTAAAGTTATGTCAGTGTAAAACTGTGACGCCCGAGTAAATCATAACACACTGACATATCAAATCTAAAAGCTGCACTCGTAAGGTAAGAGGTATTCCCTCTGTGGAGGGAAAGGGAGGAATGAGAAGTGGTGAATCTGTAGCTTACGATTTAAGTTTCTCAAATATCTTCCATTCATCCTCTGCTGCACATCAACTGTATCTGTATGTGCAGTGTCGTTATCCGTGAGCTTTATGAAACTGAAGGGCCCCAGCTGTGGCCACTGATCCGCGGCTAATTTAGCCTTGAACAGGGGTAAGAACAGTCACCTGTGTACCTGCTGCTGCAGCCTCGGGCGGAGGGTTCACTCCAGTGATCTGATGCACCGCTGGGGGGGGGTCGCGGATCACAGGGTCCGTGTCTCCTCTCTGCCCTGCTGGTGGCTAAGATGGAGCGGTGGGCCCGGCTCTGCCAGTGTCACAGGCGGCATGAGGAGGTGGCCTCCCTGCGTGTGCTTCAGGAGCCTCGTTAATTCCACCACCCACTGGGTGAGTCCGCACCAGTACAGCCAGGAACACTGGTCCCTTTAAATCTCATATCTCTATTCGTACATCCCGACTTACAATCCACGCTTCACACAGACAAGCAGCTTATCTCGTGTTAATGATAATGAATAACATTAATGTGGGGTGTGAAACGCCAACTTCATTTCTACAAGCTGTTGTGTTTTCTAACACTGCACTAGTGAAGCTTGTGAGGCTTCTGTGCCATTTGACACGTTTGTGAATGGGGCGAAGTGGTGGTGAATTAATGAAATACCCACAGTTAATGTGATGGGCCAACCCTGGAATCCTATTTTCTTCTGTTGGCCAATCGTAGTTTCGTAGCTTTGGTTTATCATCGATGAAGAGACAACTTCTCCTTCTGCCTTGTGCTTCATAGTGACCAGAGGACTTGCTATGTGCTGCACCTTGTATCTTTCTCAAGGCCACATGAAGGGAGGGGCTAGAGTGCTCATAAACAGTGGAGATTATTTTCTCACCTACAAGAGAAAAAATCTTTTGAAACAACTAGTGAAGTGAGGTTAAGCAGTTTTTAGCTTTCCTTCTGAGACTTTGAATGTGACAGTAATCAATAAGCTCAGTGACACTCACCTGCAGAATCAGTCGTATAAGCCAATAAGATTCTTCCGATATGATAGTTTATGATACTATAAATATATGCATTTTTATTATTTTCGTCAAATGTTCTGCTCATTAGTCTTTGCACTTTGAACTGGACTAACTGATTGATTAGTAAACATAGTAAATATACTGATTTACAAAAAATGTCATCTTATTTGAAGAAAACTGGAGATCTCTCTGTTAGACATGTCTTTAAAACATAATTGTGTGGAGCTCAACATACCTGCTGTAATCACACCAAACACATGTCTGTATCTGTAAATGAAAAACTATGTAATTGTATGTTGGTATTTGATTTATGTCCTTATTAAAATGAGTTCTTTGTTGCATGCAGACACATTTGTAACACACACACAAACCAGGATGCCTACACACATGCACTTTCCTCAAGGGCATGAACAATAGCACACAGGAGAGTGGGGTGTGAGGAGCAGGGCGGCATATTGCTGGGACTAATTTACCAGCAGCTAGGGGGAAGTGCTGAGTGGACACAGCTCGGCAGCTGATCCGGGGCCAGGGCTGGGGCCCCCTTGGCGACAGACAGACAACCACCAAGGAGCTGAGGCGGCAGAAAAAGTCACCGGCACACAAACGGTGAAACACACACTCGCACATACTCTCTGTCTCTTTCACACCGGCGTCTTTGTCCCATCAAGGAAAGGAAGGAGCACGTCAAGGATATATGTGCCACCCTCGAGTGCCAGCTGCAGCTCCTGTCCATGCGGGTACACTTCTTTTGTTTTTGTTGTCAATCCTTTTTCTTTTTTTCTCCAGTTTTTGGCATCTGTCGCCGTGCTCCTTGAGCTTGTCCGTGCTGTGTCCCCCCTCAATGACACAGGCATCCCACAGCGCCAGATGGACCTCCCGCCTCGCCGGCCTCCACTCGCCTCGTAAAAGTTCAGCTTGTCGCAGTTTTTGAGAAACAAATGGCATCCCCCCCCCACCCCCCCCCCCCCCACCCCCCCCCCCCCCACAACCCTTGAACAACTTTGCAGAAACTCTGGTCCTGCTGTGAATTTTCAGCATCTCTGTCCTGTCGGTGTAAATGAGGATTAACATGAATAAATCCTTCACTGGTAGTCTTAAACATATATGGCTTTTATTCTCCTTTAGAATGTGGGATTGTTTAGTTTTAGTATTGGTGATATTAAGTAATTCTTTGAGACATGAACAGAAGTAACTGTTTGTGATTCCATAAGCTTCCAGGGTCACAGGAGAGCTGCATACTAATCGATTCCATCACGTTTGATCTCCCTCTCTCTCTCTCTCTCTCTCTCTCTCTCTTTCCTTAGACTCTACCCTGTAGGATGGTCTCAGTTTCATTTGTAAAACATAGACTTGCGCTGTACACACACATACCAGAATAAAAAAGCAGATAACATAATAAAATATAAAACGTTTACATGTGAGAAAGCTCCTCATGCTGTCCCTTTAAAAGCTCTTTGGTATCTACAGTGAATCAGCACCATGGACAGCGACAGTAGAGATTTAACTGTTCGAGGGATATAAGATATTATATACTTTCAACATAAGGTCACTTGCAACAAGTTTCCATACAGACATTCAAACAACAGACAGGCCAAGAATGCAAATTCATCCCCGAACTTCAACATGCACCACCTATGACTCAGGAGGAACATACGCTGGAAGGCTTGAATCAAATATGTGGCTCCGACAGTTGAGTATACTGTATGATATATATATATATATATATATATTAGTGATGATGGATCAAAAACTAGAGTTGAATGGATTGTATATAATATTTCATCACTTAAAGGATCTGTGGACATCGGTGATAATGATCCTTGAAAGGTGTGAGGCCTTGATTCTAAAAATAGCCGTATCACGCCTGTGTATTTATAAACGCCTGACTTGGCGATGACGTGTGGAGGGGGGGTGTAGGGGGGGGGGGGGGTATTTTGGACAAGGCAGACAGCATCGTCATCGTCTTTACCCCGTGAGCTCCGATGCTCATCAGCAATTATGATTATGAGGATGAGTCGTAAAAAGCGTTTCCAAGCTGTGACTCATTTTCACCCTCAGAGAAATAAAGAAAGGCAAGAAACAGTGATCCTGTCTCCCCTGGCTCTGTGACACCTCTGGTCAATCCCAAACTGACGCACAACACCGACTGCCTCCTCCTCCTCCTCCTCCTCCTCCTCCTCCTCCTCCACACTCTCCTCCTCGCGGCTCCTCCTAGACAGTCCACGAGCGAGTGGATGTCATCTGGCTCAGTCAGGATCTCCCACACTGTCCCAAACACATCCCTGCTCGGCTTTGTTTTTTAATTTAAATAAAAAAACTCATTCACACCAAATCATCAGATCTCTGACCTGTGCAATCGACTTGTGCAAACAACCGAACATGCTTTTCAGTAGTTAAAAAACACTTTTAGAAAAACAGACGTTCGAACAACGTACATCATGCGTCACCCTCGTGATACTGTACGAAGTGGGAGTGTGTGTTGACCTGTTTAGAATGTGCAGGATATATTTAGGCGTCCTTCACCGATGACTTCATCAGACTGCAGAGCTCTTCTCTGATTCATTGTCGACTCAATTTAGAAAAAACAACATCAAATGGAGGAGCGGCTCCGTACAGGGGGGAGAGTGTGGGGGCCACGTGTCACGACCACTCACCTGTGAAACGAATCCTGTTTGTTATTAATGTTGATTATCTCGTCACAACGGCTCACGTCAGAGTCTGAGCGGCTGGTGTTTTGTGGTCACGAGCTGGATGCAGGTGTAGAAGACCTGAGTGACTTTGACACGGGGTCACGTCATGAGGGCTGCTGGGATGTTTCAGACTGGAAACTGCAAAGCTCCTGGTCAGAAACCAGTGGACGGTAGTTACTGAGCTTCCATTAGCAGCCACACCTTGATTCACCAGCGTTTTAAACCCTGATGGCACCGGTTGCCTATTTTTTATATTTTTTATTTTAAATCACGTCTATTAATTAAGTTGAAAATCCCCCCCCCGCTGTGTGGCGGCGCTCCCTGCTGTCACAGATATGCTGAAGTATAGCGGGGGGAACATGAAAGGGACTGTAGTGGGAGATTAGGCCTGTAAATGCAGCATTAATTAGTTATGAAGGAGATAGTTTCAGGTCAGAATGGACGCCACGGCTCGTCAGCAGGGGCCGGGGGGATTTCTACCGACAGCAAGGTGTGTGGTGTAGATCTGAGCCGCGAGAGGAATGTGGAAAACGCCAGCGCTGGTCCAGAGGCAGCCAGCAGCCTCTTCCTTCAGGGGCTGCTGGGGAATTTTCTGATCTCTGCCTCCCACCTTGAAGCCTCGGCTCGTACAAAACTGTAAATTGCTCTCTGAGGGCAAGGAGATATAAAAGATCCAGTATTTGCATTTGCTGGACTCAAATCCTAACGCCCTTCTTCTTCTACTCGCATATATAGGAACCAGTTGTTTACAGGTTAGTAACTGATTGTGGAGGCAGTTGGATGATGGAGATCTAACTGAGGGGAACCTATGCCCTCTCCTGGCTGTTGTCATTGATCAGGAGTCAACCGAGGGAGAAATGCCTCATAATGGAGGCTTTTACTTTAACATTATAATGATGCATTTTTTAACATGGCTGCAATATCTGAATGCATATAAATATATATATATATATATATAAATATCGAGGGTGTAAAATGGAAGGAAAAAAAAGGTGGCAAAGGAAACTGTTAAGAAAACAAAACAGCTTCACCAACACTGAGTTCACAGTGAGGACACGTGTTGTTTCACCTGCGCTTATATATTTGTGTATTCTATTTTCCAGCTCGAGCAAAGTGAGAGAGTGTGAATAATAACAATTCTGATTTGGCTACAAGAACTTATCACCTTATACAACTTTTTTATACTTCCAGACATAAAGAACAAACCGGAGAACGATGGGGTATGATCTGTTGTCTGCATCAAACTAAACCACTAAAGTTTTTCATAGCACTGTCCCTGTTTTGTGTCTTTGTGTTTGTGGTCCGTTGAGCTTGTGTAACTTTTTTATTCCCGTGAATCCTCCGACGCGCTCGGTGATTAGAAGATATTCTGCCTTTGTGATTTCTGCTGCAGAGATCAGACAAGAAGCAGCTCGAATAAATAAAGCCAAGTAGCCGGGCGGGAACTTTCTCTCCCCCTTTGGAAATAAAAACCGTCTCAAACTCCAACAGGATCATTTTCACCCCAATTATTTGTGATAAATAGACACGAGACAAATTCACATCATTATCAGGTGCAAATGTCCGTCCTCACATTGAACGTGGATCAGAGCGGCAGCAGAGCAGCAGCCTCACTTTGTCCCCCGGGGGGTTCACAGCCCCGAGGCCGAGACACACGGCAACATTTGGCACTGCCCGCTCTTTTTGCCCTGACCCGCGGACACAGTGTGGCAGGAGGCGACTCTCTGAAGTCCAGATCAGTGGCGTTGTTTGCTTACATCTAAAATTAATTGGTTCACATTTCCCACAATGACCTACTGGCAAAGTGGGCTTGTCAGCGAGTTTCAGCTGTGGCCCCTCTCTCCCTTCTCCCCCCTCCACTCCCCTCCCGTGGGACTTTATGGTGGTGGAAAGCACCGGGAGGCATCCTGCCCCAAAAACCCTCAAACGCAGCATCTTAACCTTTTCCCTCCGAGGAACGGGCTGCTGCTGAATGCACAAAAGTGGCTTGACATTAAGGAAACGGAAACTGCTGGCACCGGAGAGTGGTGATGGTAGCGGGGGGGGTACCTGACGTGGTATGAAGACCTTTACCGTTGGAGGGAGTCAGCAGAAGTTCTTAAGTGTACATGTCGAGCCGTAGAGGTCGGGAGGAGGCCGCCATTACCAGATAAAAAGGTTAGATACCGAGGGTGAAGGTGCAGGTTGTTGACAAATAGAACAGAGAGTAAATAACAATGGATTCATCACTTCAATGAGAGATATCATTATTATTATTATTATTATTATCTCTACATTTTTTAAACCAGACTCACGTCGCCCCCAGTGTCTCATTTCCAGGAGAAGCTTTTTCTTTGGAGGTGGACACTTTTTGGCAAAGCACTTAGAGGTCTGGTTTTACAGCTCGGTGTCATTACCACACTGATTACCAGTCAAGAGTTCAGCACTTAAAAGGTCATAAATTTAAAACATTAAAAAATGTGTCTTTATTATTTACCCACTCAGGCGGTAGGTTTTATGGACAGGGGGCGCTAAGCGGTCGGTGATGGACGCTCTGTGTCCTGCAGCTCTCTGCTTGATTTATAATGAGAAATAACGTATTCTGATTTAAACACTGGCAGCTGTCTTTACTTTCTTTTCTCTCCAGTTGAGGAGAAACCCCAATCAACTTCCCCATCGCAGGTTGTTGCCGGTCCCCGTCACCTACTGGGTAATTATGGTCACCAGAAAGCCTTTAATCTGTCCATTGATTTGAAAAGAAAGAAAAACACACCTTAATTTGAAAAAACATTAATTAACACATTAACTCGATTTTTACGGAGTGCACGACCTTCCCATAAATTTACACTCTAATGAGACACAGTCGTTTTAATATATCCTCAATTTTTCACTCTGCACGGCAACACAGGCTAATTTAAATAATCAAATTAACCAATCTAAGTTTTCTGTCTTTTTGGCTCCTTGGAAATTGTTTTGCTTTTTCTCATAATTTGCAATTGTTGTTCAGTGGAAATACGATATGAGCTAAAGTGGTGAGTTGTAATGTATATGTTTGTATATATGCACGATGCATATGGGAGAAGAAAGTTCCACTGCGGAGGATCAGAGGGTCAAACTGGTATCTGTGGAAGCAGCTTTCCCTGTAAACTATGAGTTGAGCAGGTTCAACTTCTACTATTGGACAAAGTTTTTAAAGTAAACAAGCTGAAGTGAACGTGACAAACACAACTTGGGCAAATCCATGCATTTCCATCGAGATGAGGGCTTTTTAAGATTTGAGTTAGGTGGCGTTTACCATGATTCAAATGGGTTTTTACCTCTAAAAACCCCTTAAGCCATGTGTGTAGTCCCTTTAAAAAACCTTGATGCATGTATGGAAGCTTGAGTCCACCCCCCCCACTCCCCTTCACACTATCAATTCACACCATAATCCCCAAATATATATTTAAAAAAACCTGAAGGCCTGTAAATATGAATGTGAAAGTAAAATTTGTTGAATATTCTTAAAAAACACATGATCTGCCAAGAAGATGTGGTGTGTTATTACTACTACTACTACTACTACTACTACTACTTCTAACATTTGCCATATTTAAGTATTTTTACTTCAATGTTGGTAAATAGATGTGTACCTAATTTCCCTTTCCAGTCTCTCAGGGACATTTTAGAACTGTTGCAGCCGCAGTGAATTATTTGTGAGGGCAAAATAAAATGTTAACAAACAGTTTCAGCTGCATTGAACTAGCAAAGCAGTTTTTTGTTGACTCCAGAAATGGTAAGAAAACAATTTGTCCAAGCAGGCGACCGCCATATGTCTCAGTATCTCACAGCAGAGGTGCGTGAGGCCGGGATCAGTCCCTCTCGCTTCAACATGAGGTGAATTATGCAATTATTCCCGAGCTGTAATTACTCCGGCAACTGTTGATGCTGCATCGGCAGCCGAGTGCCAAGGGGCCGCGCGGCATCTGGACTTCCTTATTTGTACCTCGTGTCGGCTCCTCCTCCCAACGCCGGTCAGCAACTCCTGTCGCCTTCAAAGCCGAGTTGCATTAATTATAGAAGCTGATCCACCGTGGGCTTTAAAATCACAACATATTCGTCTGTGGAGCTGCTGTTGGGATTACATTCCTGTGCACGAGACAGACACACACACCCACAACCACACACACACATAAAAAAGTACATTGAGTATCCTGCTCACAGGAGTGTGCTCAGCAGAACACTTTGAACCAGTACAGCATCATTAGCGTGCTAGGTTGCCAGAGGCTATGGGGAAGGGCTACCACACACAGCTCTGGCGGTGTCTCCTGCAAAGCCCATGAGGTTCATTATGGAGACGCGGGCTCCAGTAGCCGGCACATTGTGAACCAGAGGAAAGTTATCACGGCAATGATTCCACCGCCGGTATCTTTTCTCTCGAAAGGGGATTTCCTGGCCTCGGCTTTGTCTTCCTGAAGCGCGTCTAATAAATGGCAGGGGAGCTTCTCAAGGCACTTTGTCATTTAGCTTAAGATAAAAGATTTAATACTTTATCGCCGCACAACTCGACTGTTTGGAATTTGCGACCACGACAAGGGAACACAGCAGAACAACAAAGGAAACACAACACATATTAAATACAGTAAAATCTAGTGCAGGGGGATGCTCCGGTGTTTGAAAATACACAAAAATACAAAATACAGTAAACTAAATGGTAACTTACCAGCAGAAATAAGCTAATTTGTCACTAATTAAATGTGTGTGTTCCCTCCAGTGGAGTGTGTTTATGCACAGGGAGTGACACAGAGCTAGAAACACCTTCATTCCTAGAAAGAAGTACCCAGAATGTCTGTTTCAAGCATTCATGCATTGTGGGTCCTCGTCTGTTCTCGCTGACGGCCGGCTGTGAAGGTGAAGCTACAGGAAGTCGTTATCAGAGGTCGTTCGTTGACCTTGAAGGGCGAACGAAGCACAGCTCCTTTTCCCAGTGTCCTCCTCCGAGCCGGAGAACAGAGCAGCGACAACAAACACTTCCTCTAATCCCTGCTGAAGTCAGCGCTCTCTGTCAAGATGAGATGCAAAGGCGAAAAGTCCCCCCTCCCCCCCCTCCTCAAATAAAATCTGTTCTCACTCCCTCTCTCTCACTTTGCTCTCTCTCTAGCCCCTTCTCTGTTTTCTCTCGCCATCCTCCCCTTCCAAGAACGGAGTCACTTTCACCACCTCTCGTGGAAAAGTGCTGTCGGCGCTTGTCTCAAAGTGCCGAGGAATCTCAGAAAGTCTCTGAAAGTAACCCTACACTTGTCGACTCTAAGTGGTTACACATCGGGAACATCGCGTCCTCAGAAAAGTCAGAGACCTGCTGCTAATGGGGCGGCTGCAGGCTTCACAGTGTCCAGTGTCCAAGAGGCTCACGCTGCAGAGAGGAAGTCATTTTTTTGGAAGTTAAATCTTGTGATGCACTTGTCGTCAGTTTGGTTTTTTTATTTGCTTGACCTCATCAGTGATGTAGATTCATCATATTGCAGAAACTACTGATGCAGATGATTCAGATTATCTAAAAACTTGAATTTGAATTTTTGCATTAGGAAATATGAAATAAATACATTTCATTCGCTGGAGCAGGGCTTTATTTATTAAAGTCAATGATCTGAACCAAGTGTTGCATGTAAACTTTTGATCTGGCTGGTTTTGGTTTGGTATTTTGCAATATTTGTTGTGTACAGACATACATGTAAGTGCCACTTATATTAGTTTTATTGTGAAAAGGTCCTGTAAAAAAGCAATGAGCTACAGTTCGGGAGCAACACGCTTGTTTTACCGTTATTGTTTAACATGTAAATCAGTCTCTTGCCATCTCCCGTAAAGTGGTTGTATAAAGAAAGTGAGCAAGAAAGCTAAGAGGGAGGTTTGAGTTGAGGATAAACCCAATGTAAGAATAATATAGCAACTACAATACGTAAGCCCCCTTTGGTCTTAAAGAATGAAATAAAGAAACATAAAGATACTAAATTTCCTTGCCACTGTAATGTCAATGATTGTCCTTTGACATCTTACCAGCAATTCCTGTGGGCCATTACATTTTAAAAGTCCAAAGGTCCGGCCAAAACACACTAATGAAGGAACTGCAGCGTCAGCCCCCAAACGACACTTCCCACAACGAAGTGACACACAAATTAACACAAATTAACACTACCGATATTGACCGATTGGACCCCGAGGCCTCGTGGCGCCGCACAGCTTTGTCCCAATAAGCACGCAAGTCAGAAGCAAACACGAGGGAGATACAGTACATATTGACTTCTCGGCAAAAAAACTAATTCCAGTTCCAGTTGTGTGTCGTGGAAACTGCAGCACCTGACAAATGCACGTGTCGCTCCACCTCTGGAGGAGTTCCAGAACACCACAGCCCCCTGTCGCCCCCTAATGAGTGAGGGATGACTGGCTGAACTTCTTATAAATCTGCTTTCCTCCGGCCGGGTTTCCATCCCCCTAATTAATTCCCCGTCTCTAAATGAAATGAAATGGGTTTTAGCACTCCTACACCATCCTATATACTTTTCATTACCCCACAGTCCTGCGTAATCATTCATTAGCCTGAGTGTTTTATGTGTTTACTGGGGATTCTGAAGAAATGCCAGCGTGCACAGTGTGTGGGGGGGGGGGGGGGGGATGTGTCGTATAGCGTCGGTATCTCCGGCATAAAGAGAAGATGCCGAGCGTGTGTATCATTTATCGGAGCTAACAGACGTCGTTCAAATGCAGCGGGGGGGGAAGATGAGTAATCGTGGCCGCGGGGTTCTACAGTACAGCAGATCCCAGACAAGTGCCAGGGTGCCATTCATGCCGCAGTAAATTTCCTCCTCTCCTTTTTGATATTAATCATCTTTCATAACTAATGCAAATACCCCCCCCCCCCCCCCCCCCCCCCTAGTCTGTCTGATTTTATTATTTATTTCCCCGGATGTATATCTCCTAATGTGGAGACAGACAGTCCACCGGCTTGTCAAAAACTGAAATGTAACAACAGAGGGAGGAGAGATAGAGCGAGAGAACATCAAACACCTCTTTTCTTTTTTAATTTCCTTGTGTAAATCCGCGACTATTTTCGTCTTAGCAAAGAAAAATACTAATTAAAAGAAACGAGACGGTAAAAGGTCAGTGGAGCGATACCTCAGGCAAATGTCAGAGTAAACAAGAGGCGAGCCACCGGCCTCACATGCTCCCTCCACCCCCGGCACACACACACACACTGGCACGGGGATCTCTGCCTGCTTAGTGCCCACTCCTGCCCACTCTTTCATTCACAGGTACACAAAAAAAAAACACACACACTCCACCTCCTCCATCAAGTTTCCCACCCACGATGGCCCGGTGGATCACGTGACGCAGCCTCTTGAGCGTCGGTAAAACCACTTCTTTAGCTCGTAGCCACAGACGAGGGGGGGGGGGGGGCGGGCTGTTTAAAGACCGCCCATCTTCAGGGAGAGGGGGGTCTGAATGGAGTTTACCCCACGGACGGACGCCTTTATTGGAGGAGGGAGGGAGGGAGGGAGGGAGGGGAGGAGAGGAGAGAGAGGAGTCAAATGATCCATAACATATTATTCTGTCATTTGAAAACAGCAGTACAAGCCCCCCCCCCCCCCCCCCCCCCCCGAGGCCCAGGTGGCATTTTCCTGCTCCCCTCAGGTTTCTCATTTAGTCCGAGACAAAAAACTCTAAATCTTCCAGTTAATTGCAAACTGATGAAAGCGTCTAAATCCATAAAGGAATATTTTTTTGCGTTGTGGGTAAATGCATTTGTAGTTTTTTTTTTTTGTGATGCATGTCAGTGGGTCGGTTTGTGCGTCTCCTCCTGCAGCAGCTCGGTGTCTTGCTCAAGGACACTTTGTCACAGGTGGACTCTCGACTCTGTGCCGATCGATCGCGTGACCTTTTCCGGCTGAGGAGAAAAAAGCTCTCCGGCCACCTGCCACCCGGAAACACTGGCTTGTACTCTTTCTTTTTTTTATTTCCACTTTTCACACATCCATAACCAGCTGAGGAGGTGAACTCGACTGACATCTAATACCTGGAACATGATCCCATTACTCCGCGTCTGAACTGGGGTTCCAGTGATCCCATTTGTGCCGAGAATATGGTGAAATCTCTCAGAGTAATCCTCTTAACGGCTTCACGTGACGGGAACCCCCCCCCCCCCCCCCCCCCCCGAACCCTCACGTTCAGCCAATCAATGCAACACCCCCAGCCGCAGGCCCCGTCCCTTCAAAATAAAAGCTTTGAGTTTTTGCGAAGGCCTCGTTCCCATCGATTGCACGGCCTCCATTGAGCTCAAAAGCAACTTTCAAACTTCAGACACTGCTGGATTTCCTTTGTGGCTTCTCTCCTGCTCCCAGCAGAAGACGCTCTGTCAATGGCTACAGGCTCCATCCAGTCATTTGTATGCAGCGGTAGAGTTTTTCGCCCGACACTGATCGATGGAAACGGGTAGCGTGCGAGTAAGCCAGGATTTCTTGTCACTCTTCCCTCAGCACTTTGTCTGTTTCATCTCTGATCTTGTGTTGAGGGAAGGAGTGAAACCGTATCAGGGAGAGGGGGGGCACAATGAATTTCCAAGAAGGCAGGGTCCCTCCCCTTGAAGTCGTCCACCGACAAGAGGAAGTGCTTTGAACAAGTCGGGGAGACGCCGTGTTTACAGCCGCGGCTTGAATATTAATGCGAGCCGGGGTCATCAATTTATTTATCTATGCTGTTAGGCAGGTGGGTGAGGAGTCGGGTCGGGTTCCTGCATGGTTAATTATTCTCAGTTGTCCCAGTTAATCCTGGAGCACTGAGGTGCAGGCAGATGCAGCGATGGGGTGCTGCTGCCAAAAAAGCACATCTGGGCTTCAGCGGGGGGGGGGGGAAGCAGACATGGGGAGAAGGGAGGATATTCATTGCTGTGCACACACACATTTTTTTTTTCCAAGGTAGATGTTTCTTGGCACTGGGAGCTGTAATTTAGAGGGAATTGCATATTGCCGAGTCTCGGATGTGGATTGTTTGTGGGGAATGAGCAGGAAAACTCCAGAGGCGTCACTTCTTGAAGTTTGAAGAAGACGTACATGGTTCCACTCAAAGCAGGTTGTGCTCCGAGCCTCTGGGTTCGACTACAAGGTGGAGACATTACACTCACAGGCCTCAAGTTGAAGATGTCATTATTACTTCCTTTAAAAAGGTGACTTCTCAGGAGAAAACCCCCAAAATGTGTGTAAATCACTTTCTTGTGAATTGTGCAATTGAAGCAGAGAAATTCTCTAAATCTCTCCTTCCCTCAGCTGCAGCAATTTTTCTTCATTAGGGCAGATTCATTTTTTTTTTTTTTTTTTGTAGTTTATGACTTATCCTCACAAACAAATAATTGCCATATACCCCACTGGGGAATTGCAAACATTTTAATCAGCGCTAACCCCCGAGCTTTGTCACGGAAAACTCATCTCGCTGCGTTTATTTTCTTCCATTCCTTGAGAGATGTATGCATATTCAATATTCAAGTGCGTTATTGTCTTCACCGCCGCAGTGAATAACAAACAGCGCCTGCTGAGGCGGCTGCATCCTCCGGCCTGCTCAGTAGTCCACACACAATGTCCTTCTTTAATGCACTGCACTGTGGTCACTCACGTCCTCCGAGGTCAGGAGCAAAGTTGTGTGGTTTTCATCATCTGTTAAATCTTGTTTACACACACACACACACACAAAAAACACACACACACGCATGCTTTCATCTACTGCTCATGAAAGTGGTTTGTGTTTATGAATACAAGAGGAAGTGTGTGTCCTTGCAATCACATTTGCACAACAGTACTGCGAGTTGCACAACAACTTTCAGCTCTGCAGTGATTATGTTTTTCAAAAAGGGTCTCGGCAAGTTTCAACGTGTTCAATTTAAAACTTTGTACAACCAAGACATTAAAATGTTAACTTATGTCAAGTAGGACAGATAGTAAGGATTGTCAAGAGTCCTAGAATTATTGGATTCACTCTTGAACAGGAAGAAGCATTGTGTTATAGATTCGTATTTTCATATTCATATATGTGAGACTTTTCATTTTGGACTTTTTGAGGCCCTGTAGACATTGCATCTGTTTCAAAGCCGTGTTGGCAAAGTTCATATAAGACATTAATAGTACCACAGTAAAACAGATGGAAGCTATAAAACTGTAAAGCGTGAAACAGAAAACAAAATAAAGACATAGGAGTACCATGGTAAATACAGGGTTTGTATTAGGAGACAGTTTTAAACACGTTGAACCTCTTTAGGTGAGGTGTCTCCATGAAAAGGGGAATTTTGTTCATCTGTGGAAAAAGGCCTGAAAGTCAAAATGACACAGATTTACACCTCAATCCCTTTTTTTACAATTTGGATCCATCGACTCACCGTCAATGTCACCGATTCACTGCAGTTCTCCTCTGTGGCACACATCAGAGACACCAGTGGCTCTCTCTCTCTCTCTGCCTGTGTGCCTCTCCCACAGCATCACACTACCGTCACTCCAATGATTTGCAATCTGTTTGTGCACGGATGTTTATAAAAAAAAAAAAGAGCCACTCCAATATGCTGCACTGATGCGACATCCAGGAGGAAACTCGGTCACTTGTGCACCCACTCACCCCAGCTGTGTGAGCACATGTGCAGTCCTCCGACACACACACACACACACACACACACAAATACTCACACAGGTGGAAAAGCACAGTCCCCCGTGTGCCTTTGACGCCGCGAGATTTGCCCGTCCGTGCCTAATGCCATCAGCGTATGGCAGAGGGAGCTGATAGCATTTTGTCCTACACTCTGTTCACAGCCTCTCTCCCCGGGTGCAACCCAATGACCCGTCCTCTCTCGCTCCGTCACCTGGAGACAGGGGTGGGGGTGGGTGGTGTGAGGGGGGGGGGGGGACATCACTCTGCTCCGGCCACTGAAATGCCATTAAACTCACAAACAAAAAGAGGGCAACCATGTTCAGAGAGCGTTAACTGTGAGAACTCACAATAAATAATTCATACACACTGTATATATTGAGTTCAAGTGTGGGTCTGTTAGATGTTTTTTCCTTTCAGGAGACATTTGGCTGCAGGGTCTTAGTCAATAGGATTTTCATTTTGCAACCAGATCAATTGATTCGCTGTAATCAGCCGAGTTGCTGATACAAATTCTTCGTCTGCTCTGAAATGTCAAAATGTCTCCAGTAAGAAAATTAATTTCAAGCCTCCCATTCATTTAGAGACAGAGAACTTCCTCCTCATCTATTTTTTTTTGTGGATTTGCTCGAGCTGAAGCCGTGTCTCCCTCCGTGGATACAAGTTCACCGCCTCCTCTTCACTCTCCGCTCCTTCCCACTCCATTCCTCACCCCCTCTTATCTCCTCACCCTCCCGAGTAGCTCAGTGACCCCGGCCTGTCAGCGGTGTGTCAGCTGTAACTCTCCAAATCTGAGAGTGCGAGCGTGCGGTGACAGGATGATTACGCTTTTCATCATAACTGTGAGGTCTGAACATGAGCCGAGTCCTCTCCCCTGGAAGAGCCGCGTGCAGCCGGTGAGAGGGAGCAGCGACCTGACAGGAAGGGAGGCTAATGCCAGGATGCAATAAGACAGAGCTGTGTACATAACAGGGAACAGAAGTGTCAGGTTATTGCATCTGAAGCACCTTTCACTTTCAAAGCATCAGGTCGGTTTGCAGGTTTATTTTCAAAGGCAAACAGCACCGCACCTGATTTGCACATTTTCTCAATGTGTTGATGAGAGGGATCTAATGTTAAAGATGTGATAATGGAGTTGTTTACTCTGTTCACCATCTTATGATGAAGTGTTAGCGTGCACACTTTGCTAATTGGCACTGAATGCAAAGTGCAACTGAAGGTGAGGGGAATGTTTTCATAAACCAAGGTCCTGGACCAACTGAGACTTTGACCCCTGAATAAAAAGAAGAGGGCGAGAAAATCAAAGTGTTTACGAATCAGAGCTCATAGCTTCCTCAGCAATGATACTACTACTACTTCTACTTCTACTACTATTATTACTACTACTAGTACTATTACTGTGATCGATCTGGTAGTAGAGAAGATTTAGAGATGCCCAACCTCCATCTGCATGTCTGTGCTCTGGACTCTGGGAGGAAGCTGGAGAACTGGAGAAAAAAGAGCCAGTGCCAGTGGAACCCAAAAACTGTCAACCCACTGGATGAACAGTCAGGGGAACATCAAACCATTAGAACTCTGTCGACTGGAGAGTCTGAATATCTGTCGCAAATTATCCGATAGCTGTCACGAAAATATGTCCCTCTGAGCCCTAACTGCCTGAGGAGACGTCAGAGCGATCACCAAAAAATAAAACTTGATTCATTTCGGCATTTAACGGACTCTGAGGTCCCCGGTCTTGTTGGGGGAAGTCGCCACCGATCCGCCGGCGTGTCATTAAGCACTAATCTCTCTCTGGGGACTCTGACTGGAGTTATTGAGCCGGCCCTGTATTTCACCACTTCCCCTAAAGTGTGACACCACGGGAGGTGGTTTGGGGGGGGGGGGGGGGGGGGGGTGGACTTGTGAAGAGGCATCGTCCACGCCCACTGGAAACCAAACGGAGGAAAATCTCATGTTGTGTTGTTGACCACGGCCTCTACCCTGTTTGTCTCTGTCCACGGATTGGCCGGCGTCATTAGCCGAGATTCCATCAGTGTCACTCGATTCTGCCATCTGCTTTACTCGGTGAACAGTGGGGATTAATGGTCAGGGGGGGTGAGGCGCTACCGAATCCCTCCCTCGCCAGCCATCGCTGCTAATCTACAGCCTCGTCCTGATCCTCACCCGCCACCTCACATCCCCTCGATCTGATCACTGTGTGTTTATGTATGTGTTCACCATTTTTGCGTCTTTGTACAACAAGCATTCAAAACTTAGAAGAATAACAGGAAGTTTACTTTTGGCATCTCTCTAAGAACTTGAAATTAATATCTTCCTGCTGTGGAAAAGCACATTTCCCGTCTGTAATGAATACACTCGGAATGTACATTGTAATATCTGTCTGGTTAAAGTCGGTGTAATAGATCTAGTGCCTGTAGCGGCTGACACTGTAAACCCAGTAGTGTGCTTTAGCCACACTGATAATTAAAAGACGCATTGATTTCCTTCCCCTGTTGCGTGGCCCCTCCCCCTTTCAACGTCCAGTTCCTATTTCCCTCCAGGATTTATTTATCACCCACAATGCCACTCGGGTGCCATCACTCAGGGGCGCAAAGAGGGGAGAGAGCTCCAGAAACAAGTGGAGAGAACAGGGGGAACCGGTGCTCTTTGTGCTCCGGCGGCGGGGTACAGACGGATGGGCCATTAGTGGACACGGGAGCACGGTTCAAAGCTTGTTATTAGCGCAGGTGAGGGAGCGTGCGTCCCCCTGAATTCCAGATGAGGCCTGATTTGCCCGAGAGAAACCGGCTCTCTAATGACATTTTGCAGCGTGGCAAATTGTTTACGCCTTAATACCAGAAATCTGTGCCGTAATGAATTCACCTGCGCTCCATTTGTGTGTCCGCTCTCGTGTGTGAGTCATTACACGTGGCTCCTAAAGCAGGTCTGTTGTACGTTTTTTAGCTCGGGCTTGATTTCCAATGTGGCTGATGGAAAAATGAAAATGGCCTGTTGTGTTTTTGCCACTTTCATTTGTTAGCAGGATTACACGAAAACTACTCAACCTATTTCCACAGAAACCAGGGCCCGGGATGAACTCATTTCATTTCGGTGCGGATGTGAATTAAAGGGGAAAACTAAAAGAAGTAGAGGTAACACACATGTGCACTTTACTGGGTTTCAATCTGTGCTCTAAGTGCACAACATCCATGTCAACAAAAACATTCGGAACAGATTTAAATGTGTGAGGCTTTTTTTTAAATATGCAACAAGGATTAGATGTTGTTGTCCTGATTCAGCTAATCACGTACTTGGGGATTGGAAAACAAAAAGGTTGGTCAACAACAATAATGGACACATCCTGGAAAGACCCAAACTGGCTCTTTTACATACAGGTTCTAATGTTATTAGAAAAGTGTCTTTAGGTTATAATGTGACAAGTTGTAAAAGCATGAAAATATCTTTTAATCGTAGCAAAATACTTCATAACGTGATATTTATCTGTTTTCTGTCTCTGGTGTGGCAGCAATGTGCCTCCATGAATTACAACATTCAGGTCATGGTAACTATTTATTTCGGATATGGTTGTTTTAGTTTTCAGAGATGTTACAGCTTTCAAAGGAAAATTTGTAAAATTGTCTTCCTCATCCTTGCCACTGGGTATGAGTTAAAACATTTTTTTTTTTTATAAAACAGGCCAAGGGCATCTGGTGTATTCCTGTGTTTTTTAATTCATCAACCTTTAATTCACGTGTGGCGATTCTCGTGGCTCACCGCCGTTAAATTGGCAATTTGGCCTTGTGAATTTAACCGAGCGAAATGCGGATTCGGAAATATTGAAATTGTTGGACCCTTTACAATGCTGTTTGATTTCCCAAATTAATTCATGGAGACAGAATTGTTCAAAGCGAAACCCAAAAGACACCGGGAAGTCTCGGTGTGGTAATGTGAACCTTCACTTATTCATTAGCTCATTAGCTGGTGGAAGGCGGCTAAACCCCGCGTGCAGCTTCAAGCTTGTTATGAGCTGATTAAAGTGTTCCCATTAAAACCAACTCAAGGTATGAGGTGGGCCTTTGAAAGGGTTCCCAGTCACTCACAGAGAATAAGAAAATGTGAGAATTACAAACGTACTACAAAATGATCATCATGTTGTAAAAATACGATTAATTTTGTTGGAAATTCGTGTTCCTGAACATTGACTTTCTCAATTACAATAAACTGCACGTGCACCATGCAGCCACGCAGCTACACAACCCTGCCAATGGCAAAGTGTGTCAAACGAGGAGTAAATGAAGTGTGAGTGAAGGAACCTGTGCGTGAATCCATGATGGCCAAATGCACATGCAATTGCACACAAGCAATTATGTTAATGTGATGGTAATCAGTAGATGATTAAAATCACTTGATTGCCCCCCCCCCCCCAGTTACTAAATATAGTTTTACGGAAACACCAGGATTTTTGAAATATGGCCCGTTGAGCTGAAAATAAATAGTGTATTTAAAAAAAAAAACGTTTCCCATTTATCAATTTTCTTTACACAACCTTTGCCATTCTGGTCTCCATAAAAAACACACAAACACACAAACACACACAGTGTAATTGAAAATGTCGACAATATAATTCCAGGCCCGGTGCAGCTGGACCTTTCTCACCCCTCTAAAATCACGTCAGGTTTTTTTTTGGCTCGTTCATCGCAAAATTCCTCTGGTTGATTCAGTTTTATTCATTTATGCATCAAAAATAGGAAAAAAACCTTAATTCATATTTTTATCTTATTTTATAGACCAACTTCCCTTCCAGCTGTGATAAACACCGAGACAAGAACGCGCACATTGCAACCACACAAAGTCAACACACTTCAGACTTTACATTTTAGCATTTAGACTAGAGAATTAGAGTATAATTTTAAATTGTGTATTTATTACACTGTATCAACTACACCACTGTGCATTTCACTACAGATTATAACGTGTGTTTGGAGCATTAACTCATTCCTATGGTTTCATATGTTCATATTCATATTGTTTTTTATTCTACTGGTGATGAATTCAATGTGAAACCTGTTATGTTAGGAATGCAGAACTTTTTACCTTTTTCTAAATCCCCCCACATTCATTGAGTAAAAGCGTTTGAGCAGCATAATAAATAACGATGGGGCGACATGGTCCCACTGTAAGTGAACCGCCCCTCCCACAATGAGCCCTTGCCACTCAGCACTGGTGGTGCACATGGATTCTTTCATGCTGCAACAGCTAGTTTAATCTCGGAAGTGAATACCTACCCAGCCCAGAGCCCGAGCACATTCAGCATGATGGGCATCGGCCACAATGGCTGAACACACACACAGACACACACCACACACCCATTCAGGGCTGATGAGCGCCGGCTCTCTGGAGACAGCTCGGTGAGAACAGTGAGCTGGAATATTCATGCCACTGAGCAAAGGGGCCTGGACTCGCTTGAATTGCAGCGAGCGGTGTTGTCAAGTCATAATGGCAACAATTACCAAACTGAGGAGGCGTGCTTTTTGAAATGAGGTCCGCCTCGCCGTCCAATTAACGCCGGGGCCGGCTCTCGCCCAATTCCCAGCGTTAGCACGGCTGAATGGTTATCCGCGCAGTTAAGCCCGGTGCCCGTGATGTATGTGACGCGGCCGCCACTTTCGGGGCCCCCGCTCCCCCCCCCCCCCCCCCCCCCCCACACCGCTGACGGATCCTGACGCAGAACCAGGGCCCGTCTCTGAATGGAGATTGAATTACCCAGGACCCTCTTAAAGGAGGTTCATTATCAGGGTGTCCGAGATTTCCTGAATCACAGCTCTCTCTCTCTCTCTCTCTCTCTCTCTCTCTCTCTCTCTCAGTGTGGTTGTGGGTGGGTGTGTGTGCATGTGTGCGTTTGTGTGTCACCGATGCTCACATTAGCAGACTGACGCAGTAAACACTCCTGATGGGCAGCAATGGGTTTAATCAATGGTAGACACACTCACGAGCTGAATCTAATTAGATCATTCTAATTTGGAGCATGACGTGTATGGTATGACTGAAGCTCAGCCCCCCCCTCACCCCATCTGCATACTGTGAATAGTGGAAGACCTTTATTTTCTTATTTTATTTTCTACCATTGATTATCAATGAATCCATCCGTCGGATCCATTCCTTTCATTTGAGCTTCAATAAACTGAGATGGAAAAGAGGAAACTAATTGAAACTAGTGATTTAAGGTACTGATATCCAGTGTTTTAATCCCACTGCTTAATATTTGTTAGTTGGTTTATTTGTTAGCAGGATTATGCAACATCTTCTTAATCAATTTCCATCAAACCAGGTTGAGGCAAGATTCCTTTAAATGTCAGAGTGCAAATCCTGGAGAACATTTTCCGTCACTTTCTTGAAGTGTATTTCAAGTCAGACAAATCATCGAGTTTATCCGAGCACTTTTTCTTTTTTCTTTTATATTTCAAACTATAAATACTAGACAGTCTCGTACAGGACTCTTTGACCTTGGCGGAGTTATGCGCTCCACTGAGTATATTATGATATATGGAATCACTCACATATGAGCAGAGAGTCAGGAGTATTCATCAGCTCTTCACCCGCGGGATGAAGACCGGCCCATACAGTGGAGCTCTGAGCTGTCACACACTCAACCTTTGACTCTCACAAGCATTTATCTTAGAGATTTACTGCACGAGTGTTTTTCGTTTATATATTAAAGGGAAGTGCCAAGATTATGTCATTTACTCCTCCCTTGCAAACTTTTCCCCAGGATGAAGAGAACCAATTACACTAAATGGCAACTGTCAATATGTAACACACACTGACATGTGGGAGACAAACTGGGACGAGCAAAATCCGACCCCTCAGCAGAACTGGGTGCAGTGGGATCGAGATACTGAACCGAACACAAACTGCTGAATACTGCAAAGTAACACTGGGCTCCTTCCACCATTCTTCCCATTACCACCAGCTCTCCCGGTGCTATTTATAGCGAGCTAACCTTTTGTCACTGGGCCTCCATCCAAGCACTCTCTTTCCAGCCCTGTCACCGAGTGGCCTCCAGATCATCACGTCCCCTCCCAGTCCGGAATGGGAAGCGATAATTATGCCGACTCTTCACTTCAGAATCCCCGTTGTTGACCCCCCCGGGGTCCAGGCTCTCATTTAAGGTGGCCGGTGAGTATGACTGGTGAGGCCAAGCTTCACGAGTGGGTCACCTTTCATCCTGTTGCGTTTCATGTGTAGCTACTGTGGGTCTGACACCACCTGCAGTCACACAGTGGGAAGAGGGGTACATCCGTCTCTGGTCCATTAAGGGCCAAATGGATGAAAGACCCTTCTTCAACTATGTCTTCAGAGGTCATTCGGCACCCAATCAATTTGACATGAGGAGCGACTTAATGAATGTTGTTACTTCAGAGTGAAATATATCTTTTTAAAAACTGTATTTGCTCGCAAGGGATTTGGGGCAAAACACAGAAACTGTAATTGGCTGAGCTCGGAACATTATTTTTCTTTTACTTTTGAAACACAGATCAGACATGTTGCACTGGTCATATTTAGATTTTCTGGACAAATAGTGTACAGTGGATTTTAGTGTGTTGATTTTTGAAAAGTCAAAGTACTCGTCATTGGCCCGACTCACTGTTTTGTCACCTCAGTCTTTTCCCGGTCGTCGTCTTCTCCATATTTCTGGTGCATTTCCTCTGATCTATTCTCATGTTAGTCTCTCTCTCTCTCTCTCTCTCTCTCTCTCTCTCATTCCCTGTGCTCTCGGGTTCTGTTTGATGAAGCAGAACTCCTTAGCACTCATTTGCTCAGTACCCTTCAAAGTACTGACTTCGTTATCCAACCCTGTGAACCCGAGGAACACTGCAGAACCCGTTTTCCGAGCCAAACAGTCAGGTGGACGGTTCCTGCTGCAGAGTCCTGATGACACAGCAGTTTTTTTTTTCCTGGCTCGCTCCGAGTCCAGATGCCTTTTCGCCTCGTGACAGCTGCACTTGTGGATGATCCATTTAACTAATAGACCAGTATTTAAATGCTTCTGCTCGGAGGAGGCACTTGGGCTCCAAACAGGGGGAATTATGAGCTGCTGTGACAGTTTCACAGGAAGGGAAAGTAGACTTTGTAAAAAATAGGTGCCTGACGGAGCTGAGGCAGATGCAAACTGAGAACAGGTGACATTTTAAAACTTACAGATAGTTTATCATCAGCAAAACTAGCGTGCATTTGTTGTTACATCAATCGCGGAATTACTGAATTGTGATTTTTCATCCGTCACCCCGACCCAAGACGATGTGACTCACCAGATGTTGGCGGTGGGTAACAAGCCTTTGTGTTTAAAATGGCCGATTTTGACCAAAACATGCCCCTCAACACTATTTTACAAGTGCGATGATGCTGCAGTCTGGGCTCGGCGCCAACCACGATGACAATGATTCGCTTGAGGAAAAATACAAACAAGCCAAAGCTGAGGGTTCCTGAGGTTGAACTGGGAGGACAGTGTTATTCTAAGTCTATAGTTCTATGAGTACAGGGATATCCAGCTAATTGACTGAGCCAATTAGTACATGAACATGTAAACAGTAGTCAAACCTCTTCATAGGATCAAATTAGTATTTTTTCCATTATAAATTTGTAATATTTATCCCACAGTTTGGGCTTCGTGGTTCTGGGAATTTCTGATAAATAGTATTTTTGCGTTAGGAAAATGATATATAACCAACAAACAATTTGTGGTGTGAAAAGGTGAGTTGTATTTCATCGAATAAAGATGCAACAATTTGGTTTAACTATTGGTTTAACTGATTACTTGAGTGTCTTTTGGTTTTCCAAGCTAGTTGTCCAAGCAATGAGAGGAAAACCAAACTGTAGGATTAATTAACAACACTTTCAGATTATAGAAATCGTTCCCAATCTGCACTATACAGGAAAAAGACTGGCACCCGATTGGCCCAGTTGCACCTGCTGTCATCCCATTTTCCCCATTCCACTCAAGTGCTACATTCTGTATTGCATTTATCCAATTTCTTTATGGTATTTGCTTCCCGTCATCCACTTCCTCACCTCTCCTCCACTTCTAAGTGCTGTGTTTTACCACTCTTATTACCATTTTGGGAGGAGGTAAGGGAGGGGAAAACAGGAGCGGAGTGAGAGGCAGTACAGCCGATACAACAAATCAGCATTACTTGGTATGCATGGAGCAGCCAGAGCTATCGTGTTATAAATTGGCATGTGGCAGCAGGCCAGCGGTGCATTGCATTAGTCAGATTCTCTCAATGTAATAAAATGCAGTAGGAAGAAAAGGGGGGGGGGGGGGGGGGGGGGCAGGCAGGCAATGGGCTTTCTGTAGATTGAGATCTTAAAATGGAGAGCTGCCGAACAATATATCTGGGGAGACGCTCCGACCAGCTGGGGAGATGGTATCAGCGTACAGGATTACCCCCGGACTAAATGAAATGACATTCACTTTGACAAATAATTTCCTCCTGTAGTATGCACGTGGAGAAATCATGCGGTGTGGTTGTACGGCTGCAGGGGGGGGGGGGGGGAGAAGAAGGAAAAAGAACAACCATAAAGCTACAATCGGCCGTTTGTGCCTTTTGTCACATCCGTGCAGAGACTAATACAATCCCCCAGATGCAGGGACTTTGTTGGACGACTCTCGGGCTCCGTCAGCTTAATTCTCTCTACATGAAAAAAATTAATTCCCGGACAAGGAAAGCTGAGGACCGCACAGGTTGAGTTAGTGGAGGTTTTGCATGGACTGTAATTCTCAGAATCTTTCTTCGGGGGCTAAAACAAACATGTCAGTAGAACGAGCAGTGAAGTTAACTGTGCTCAAAACATCAAGCTGATTTGTTAACTGAGGATAAAAGACAGGAAACGGGTGTAGTTGTGCACAGATTGGTTTTATGGAGAAAGGAACATATGAATTATGATAATCTAAAGAACCCAGGTGAGGTTCAAATTAATATTCTATGTGTTCAACCTCCTGGTGCTATAATCGTCCCTGGAGCAGCTCCAGGTTGTTCATCAGCAGGAAATCAGTGCTTGGACGTGGGGTTCCGGGTCTCTGGTTTTTTCCGAGAAGGAAGTTCATAAATAACCGACTGTAGAACTGAATCAGTCCATAAAAACTGTGATATTATGATTTAACGCTGGTGGACGTTTCCTGAGTAGGTGTCGGAGAGTAACGCGTGTGTCAAGCAAATCAAGCCCACTTTAGTGTGAGCTAATTTAGGGTTCTCAGTTGAGCTGTGAAAGCTAAGAGGCCAGGGGGGTAGAGCATTAAATACTACACAAACTTTGACTTTTTTAGCCTGTGTAAAGTTAGGTTGCTTTTAATTCATGTTGAATGAAACCATAGAACAATAAAAACATGGAAAACAAAGTGGCTGCATCTATAGCAAATGCAATTAAACATCCAAACTTTCTGTCTCTTACATTTGGAGTTGACGTATTATCCCGAGATGTTAAGTTTCAGTTTAAAGGTTCAGTGTGTAAGATTCAGTGACACCTAGTGGTGAAGGTGCATGTTGCAGCTGAACACCCCTCACCTCAACCTCCCCTTTAGGAACTTGTGCAGTTTGGGCTACTCTGAAAAAACATGGCGGCCTCCATAGAGTGGATACGCTTCCGATGTAAAAATAAAGAGCACATTCTCGGGTAAAGAACACAGCAATTCAGATTTTAAAACATTCACCTTAATATTACAAACTGGACCTTTAGCACAATGGCCAATTTGGATGGAAATTATGTGTATATTTCCCATTAGACTTTTTCTTGGATCGGAAATAGACTTTCTTCATTTCACTGTCATCTTATTCTCCCATATTGTGACTTTAATTGTGCCATTATGTTACTTTATTGAGCCCTCAGCAGGGGGCCCTGCGCTGTGATTTAAAAATGCTCTAATTAAGGACATAGCTCCATTATGCAGACGACTGCTGACAACAATATACCGCAAATTTAAAAAGCAGTTATCTGATTCCCAGAACATAATAATACAATCTCTGCAGTAATTGTACTGGGAGGATATGTATGGTACTTCCTCAGCATTTCATTAGCGAAATCAATTTAGTTCCCACAAACGATTGCTTTCTTCACATTTAGTGAATGTAATGACGTATTCTATAGGAGCTCATTAGAAGCAGACGTGTACAATCATTAAAGTTGCTCATGGGGATGTTTTCCCCGGGTGGTGTTCAATGGGATATTAAAGTAATATAGACTGAAAATGATATTTCGGTGTATTTTGAAAGCGATGCAGAAAATAATACATTTACTTGTCCTTGACTTTCGTGCTGGGTCTTGTTTATACTGGTCAACAACACTGTTTTGTTACACAGCGGTATTCTCTGTAGTTATAAATTTGAAGTTATTTATTTCTCTACAATGTAACATTTATTAGCTCGGTGCCTTTCAAATTCATGCTGCCTTCATGTGGAACTCGTAAGTAAGTACACTTATCAAGCACCCTTTCAAAATCAAAGTTACAAAGTGCTGAAATAAGAAATAACAGAGTAGAACACAAGAGAGGGCAGAAACAACTATTAAAGTTAAAGTATTTGCAAAACAGGTGAGTTTTTTAACAGTGTCTTAAAACTGTGGACGGATTTTGCATTTTTTATCCCTAAGGGAAGACGGTTCCAGACGGCAACACGG
>NC_070648.1:4550180-4595317 GCF_947347685.1 Pleuronectes platessa | reverse complement strand
CCCGCCACCTCACATCCCCTCGATCTGATCAGGGTGTGTTTATGCATTGTGTTCACCCTTTTTGCGTCTTTGTACAACAAGCATTCAAAACGTAAAAGAATAACAGGACGTTTACTTTTGGCATCTCTCTAAGAACTTGAAATTAAAGTCTTCCTGCTGTGGAAAAGCACATTTCCTGTCCGTAATGAATACACTCGGAATGTACATTGTAATATCTGTCTGGTTAAAGTCGGTGTAATAGATCTAGTGCCTGTAGCGGCTGACACTGTAAACCCAGTAGTGTGCTTTAGCCACACTGATAATTAAAAGACGCATTGATTTCCTTCCCCGTTGCGTGGCCCCTCCCCCTTTCAACGTCCAGTTCCTATTTCCCTCCAGGATTTATTTATCACCCACAATGCCACTCGGGTGCCATCACTCAGGGGCTCAAAGAGGGAAGAGAGCTCCAGAAACAAGTTGAGAGAACAGGGGGAAGCGGTGCTCTTTGTGCTCCGGCGGCGGGGTACAGACGGATGGGCCATTAGTGGACACGGGAGCACGGTTCAAAGCTTGTTATTAGCGCAGGTGAGGGAGCGTGCGTCCTCCTGAATTCCAGATGAGGCCTGATTTGCCCGAGAGAAACCGGCTCTCTAATGACATTTTGCAGCGTGGCAAATTGTTTACCCGCCTTAATATCAGAAATCTGTGCCGTAATGGAAATTCGGCGGCAAATGAATTCACCTGCGCTCCATTTGTGTGTTGGCTCTCGTGTGTGAGTCATTACACGTGGCTCCTAAAGCAGGTCTGTTGTACTTTTTTAGCTCGGGCTTGATTTCCATGCGGCTGATGGAAAAATGAAAATGGCCTGTTGTGTTTTTGCCACTTTCATTTGTTAGCAGGATTACACGAAAACTACTCAACCTATTTCCACAGAAACCAGGGCCCGGGATGAACTCATTTCATTTCGCTGCGGATGTGAATTAAAGGGGAAACTAAAAGAAGTAGAGGTAATAAACATGTGCACTTTACTGGGTTTCAATCTGTGCTCTGAGTGCACAACATCCATGTCAACAAAAACATTCGGAACAGATTTAAATGTGTGAGGCTTTGTTTTAAATATGCAACAAGGATTTGATGTTGTTGTCCTGATTCAGCTAATCACGTACTTGGGGATTGGAAAACAAAAAGGTTGGTCAACAACAATGATGGACACATCCTGGAAAGACCCAAACTGGCTCTTTTACATACAGGTTATAAGTTATTAGAAAAGTGTCTTTAGGTTATAATGTGACAAGTTGTAAAAGCATGAAAATATCTTTTAATCGTAGCAAAACACTTCATAATGTGATATTCATCTGTTTTCTGTCTCTGGTGTGGCAGCAATGTGCCTCCATGAATTACAACATTCAGGTCATGGTAACTATTTATTTCGGATATGGTTGTTTTAGTTTTCAGAGATGTTACAGCTTTCAAAGGAAAATTTGTAAAATTGTCTTCCTCATCCTTGCCACTGGGTATGAGTTAAAACATTTTTTTTTTTTATAAAACAGGCCAAGGGCATCTGGTGTATTCCTGTGTTTTTTAATTCATCAACCTTTAATTCACGTGTGGCGATTCTCGTGGCTCACTGGGTTAAATTGGCAATTTGGCCTTGTGAATTTAACCGAGCGAAATGCGGATTCGGAAATATTGAAATTGTCGGACGATTTACAATGCTGTTTGATTTCCCAAATTAATTCATGGAGACAGAATTGTTCAAAGCGAAACCCAAAAGACACCGGGAAGTCTCGGTGTGGTAATGTGAACCTTCACTTATTCATTAGCTCATTAGCTGGTGGAAGGCTGCTAAACCCCGCGTGCAGCTTCAAGCTTGTTATGAGCTGATTAAAGTGTTCCCATTAAAACCAACTCAAGGTATGAGGTGGGCCTTTGAAAGGGTTCCCAGTCACTCACAGAGAATAAGAAAAACTGAGAATTACAAACGTACTACAAAATGATCATCATGTTGTAAAAATACGATTAATTTTGTTGGAAATTCGTGTTCCTGAACATTGACTTTCTCAATTACAATAAACTGCACGTGCACCATACAGCCACGCAGCTACACAACTCTGCCAATGGCAAAGTGTGTCAAACGAGGAGTAAATGAAGTGTGAGTGAAGGAACCTGTGCGTGAATCCATGATGGCCAAATGCACATGCAATTGCACACAAGCAATTATGTTAATGTGATGGTAATCAGTAGATGATTAAAATCACTTGATTGCCCCCCCCCCCCCCCCAGTTACTAAATATAGTTTTACGGAAACACCAGGATTTTTGAAATATGGCCCGTTGAGCTGAAAATAAATAGTGTATTTAAAAAAAAAAACGTTTCCCATTTATCAATTTTCTTTACATAACCTTTGCCATTCTGGTCTCCATAAAAAACACACAAACACACAAACACACACAGTGTAATTGAAAATGTCGACAATATAATTCCAGGCCCGGTGCAGCTGGACCTTTCTCACCCCTCTAAAATCACGTCAGGTTTTTTTTTGGCTCGTTCATCGCAAAAAATTCCTCTGGTTGATTCAGTTTTATTCATTTATGCAACAAAAATAGGAAAAAACCTTAATTCATATTTTTATCTTATTTTATAGACTAACTTCCCTTCCAGCTGTGATAAACACCCAGACAAGAACGTGCACATTGCAACCACACAAAGTCAACACACTTCAGACTTTTACATTTTAGCATTTAGACTAGAGAATTAGAGTATAATTTTAAATGTTGTATTTATTACACTGTATCAACTACACCACTGTGCATTTCACTACAGATTATAACGTGTGTTTGGAGCATTAACTCATTCCTATGGTTTCATATGTGACGACAGCTTTGTTGTTTTTACTCTACTGGTGATGAATTCAATGTGAAACCTGTTATTTAGGAATGCAGAACTTTTTGCCTTTTTCTAAACCCCCCCACAGTCATTGAGTTAAAGCGTTTGAGCAGCATAATAAATAACGATGGGGCGACGTGGTCCCGCTGTAAGTGAACCGCCCCTCCCACAATGAGCCCTTGCCACTCAGCACTGGTGGTGCACATGGATTCTTTCATGCTGCAACAGCTAGTTTAATCTCGGAAGTGAATACCTACCGAGCCCAGAGCCCGAGCACATTCAGCATGATGGGCATCGGCCACAATGGCTGAACACACACAAACACACACACACACACAGACACACACCACACACCCATTCAGGGCTGATGAGCGCCGGCTCTCTGGAGACAGCTCGGTGAGAACAGTGAGCTGGAATATTCATGCCACTGAGCAAAGGGGCCTGGACTCGCTTGAATTGCAGCGAGCGGTGTTGTCAAGTCATAATGGCAACAATTACCAAACTGAGGAGGCGTGCGTTTTGAAATGAGGTCCGCCTCGCCGTCCAATTAACGCCGGGGCCGGCTCTCGCCCAATTCCCAGCGTTAGCACGGCTGAATGGTTATCCGCGCAGTTAAGCCCGGTGCCCGTGATGTATGTGACGCCGCCGCCACTTTCGGGGCCCCCGCTCCCCCCCGCTGACGGATCCTGACGCAGAACCAGGGCCCGTCTCTGAATGGAGATTGAATTACCCAGGACCCTCTTAAAGGAGGTTCATTATCAGGGTGTCCGAGATTTCCTGAATCACAGCTCCCTCTCTCTCTCTCTCTCTCTCTCTCTCTTTCTCAGTGTGTGGGTGTGTGTGTGCATGTGTGCGTTTGTGTGTGTGTGTCACCGATGTTCACATTAGCAGACTGACGCAGTAAACACTCCTGATGGGCAGCAATGGGTTTAATCAATGGTAGACACACTCACGAGCTGAATCTAATTAGATCATGCTAATTTGAAGCATGACGTGTATGGTATGACTGAAGCTCAGCCTCTCCCACCCCCCCACCCCATCTGCATTATGGGAATAGTGGAATACCTTTATATTTATATTATGCACAACCACGAGTTAATACTGACATTTTGAATTTGGTCCATTTCACCAGTGATTATCAATGAATCCATCCGTCGGATCCATCCCTTTTCATTTGAGCTTCAATAAACTGAGATGGAAAAGAGGAAACTAATTGAAACTAGTGATTTAAGGTACTGATATCCAGTGTTTTAATCACTCTGCTTAATATGTGTTAGTTGGTTTATTTGTTAGCAGGATTATGCAACATCTGCTAAATCAATTTCCATCAAACCAGGTTGAGGCAAGATTCCTTTAAATGTCAGAGTGCAAATCCTGGAGAATATTTTCCGTCACTTTCTTGAAGTGTATTTCAAGTCAGACAAATCATAGAGTTTATCCGAGCACTTTTTTTTTTTTCTTTTATATTTCAAACTATAAATACTAGACAGTCTCGTACAGGATTCTTTGACCTTGGCGGAGTTATGCGCTCCACTGAGTATATTATGATATATGGAATCACTCACATATGAGCAGAGAGTCAGGAGTATTCATCAGCTCTTCACCCGCGGGATGAAGACCGGCCCATACAGTGGAGCTCTGAGCTGTCACACACTCAACCTTTGACTCTCACAAGCATTTATCTTAGAGATTTACTGCACGAGTGTTTTTCGTTTATATATTAAAGGGAAGTGCCAAGATTATGTCATTTACTCCTCCCTTGCAAACTTTTCCCCAGGATGAAGAGAACCAATTACACTAAATGGCAACTGTCAATATGTAACACACACTGACATGTGGGAGACAAACTGGGACGAGCAAAATCCGACCCCTCAGCAGAACTGGGTGCAGTGGGATCGAGATACTGAACCGAACACAAACTGCTGAATACTGCAAAGTAACACTGGGCTCCTTCCACCATTCTTCCCATTACCACCAGCTCTCCCGGTGCTATTTATAGCGAGCTAACCTTTTGTCACTGGGCCTCCATCCAAAGCACTCTCTTTCCAGCCCTGTCACCGAGTGGCCTCCAGATACATCACGTCCCCTCCCAGTCCGGAATGGGAAGCGATAATTATGCCGACTCTTCACTTCAGAATCCCCGTTGTTGACCCCCCCGGGGTCCAGGCTCTCATTTAAGGTGACCAGTGAGTATGACTGGTGAGGCCAAGCTTCACGAGTGGGTCACCTTTCATCCTGTTGAGTTTCATGTGTAGCTACTGTGGGTCTGACACCACCTGCAGTCACACAGTGGGAAGAGGGGGACATCCGCCTCTGGTCCATTAAGGGCCAAATAGATGAAAGACCCTTCTTCAACTAAGTCTTCAGAGGTCATTCGGCACCCAATCAATTTGACATGAGGTGAGACTTAATGAATGTTGTTACTTCAGAGTGAAATATATCTTTTTAAAAGCTGTATTTGCTCGCAAGGGATTTGGGGCAAAACACAGAAGCTGTAATTGGCTGAGCTCGGAACATTATTTTTCTTTTACTTTTGAAACACAGATGAGACATGTTGCACTGGTCATATTTAGATTTTACGTGACAAATAGTGTACAGTGGATTTTAGTGTGTTGATTTTTGAAAAGTAAAAGTACTCGTCATTGGCCCGACTCACTGTTTTGTCACCTAAGACTTTTCCCGGTTGTCGTCTTCTCCATATTTCTGGTGCATTATTTCCTCTGATCTATTCTCATGTTAGTCTCTCTCTCTCTCTCTCTCTCTCTCTCGCTCTCTCTCTCTCTCTCTCTCATTCCCTCTGCTCTCTCACCCTGTGCTCTCGGGTTCTGTTTGATGAAGCAGAACTCCTTAGCACTCATTTGCTCAGTACCCTTCAAAGTACTGACTTCGTTATCCAACCCTGTGAACCCGAGGAACAGCGCAGAACCCGTTTTCCGAGCCAAACAGTCAGGTGGATGGTTCCTGCTGCAGAGTCCTGATGACACAGCAGTTTTTTTTTTTCCTGGCTCGCTCCGAGTCCAGATGCCTTTTCGCCTCGTGACAGCTGCACTTGTGGATGATCCATTTAACTAATAGACCAGTATTTAAATGCTTCTGCTCGGAGGAGGCACTTGGGCTCCAAACAGGGGGAATTATGAGCTGCTGTGACAGTTTCACAGGAAGGGAAAGTAGACTTTGTAAAAATAGGTGCTTGACGGAGCTGAGGCAGATGCAAACTGAGAACAGGTGACATTTTAAAACGTACAGATATTTTATCATCAGCAAAACTAATAACTGTACATGTCACAGCTTGCATTTGTTGTTACGTCGATCGTGGAATTACTGAAATGTGATTTTCTTCCCTCTTCCCGAACCAAGACGGTGTGACTCACCAGATGTTGGCGGTGGGTAACAAGCCTTTGTGTTGAAAATGGCCGATTTTGACCAAAACATGCCCCTTTAACACTATTTTACAAGTGCGATGATGCTGCAGTCTGGGCTCGGCGCCACCCACGATGAAAGAGATTGGCTTAAGGAAAAATACAAAGAAGCCAAAGCTGAGGGTTCCTGAGGTTGAACTGGGAGGACACAGGGCCGGGTCTAGGCAGGGGCAAGAGGGGTCCTGGCCCCCTCAAATAAATGTTGTGCCCCCTCAAACTAAATAGGGTTAGGGTTAGGCACAATGCCCCCTCAAGATTTGTGGCTGCCCCCTCATACATGCCTGTCTTGACCCGGCCCTGGGAGGACAGTGTTATTCTAAGTCTATAGTTCTACGAGTACAGGGATATCCAGCTAAGTGACTGAGCCAATTAGTACATGAACATGTAAACAGCAGTCAAACCTCTTCATAGGTTCACATTAGTCTTTTCCATTATAAATTTTAAATATTTATCCCACAGTTTGGGCTTAGTGGATCTGGGCTTTTCTGATAAATAGTATTTTTGCGTTAGGAAAATGATTTGTGGTGTGAAAAGGTTAGTTGTATTTTATCGAATAAAGATGCAACAATTTGGTAACTATTGGTTAAACTGATTACTTGAGTGTCTTTTTGTTTTCCAAGCTAGTTGTCCAAGCAATGAGAGGAAAACCAAACTGTAGGATTAATTAACAACCCTTTCAGATTATAGAAATCGTTCACAATCTGCACTATACAGGAAAAAGACTGGCACCTGATTGGCCCAGTTGCATCTGCTGTCATCCCATTTTCCCCATTCCACTCAAGTGCTACATTCTGTATTGCATTTATCCAATTTCTTTATGGTATTTGCTTCCCGTCATCCACTTCCTCACCTCTCCTCCACTTCTAAGTGCTGTGTTTTACCACTCTTATTACCATTTTGGGAGGAGGTAAGGGAGGGAAAAACAGGAGCGGAGTGAGAGGCAGTACAGCCGATACAACAAATCAGCATTACTTGGTATGCATGGAGCAGCCAGAGCTATCGTGTTATAAATTGGCATGTGGCAGCAGGCCAGCGGTGCATTGCATTAGTCAGATTCTCTCAATGTAATAAAATGCAGTAGGAAGAAAAGGGGGTTGGGGAGGGGGGGAAGGCAATGCAGGCAATGTGCTTTCTGTAGATTGAGATCTTAAAATGGAGAGCTGCCGAACAATATATCTGGGGAGACGCTCCGACCAGCTGGGGAGATGGTATCAGCGTACAGGATTACCCCCGGACTAAATGAAATGACATTCACTTTGACAAATAATTTCCTCCTGTGGTATGCACGTGGAGAAATCATGCGGTGCGGTTGTACGGCTGCAGGGGGGGGGGAAGAAGAACAACCTTAAAGCTACAATCGGCCGTTTGTGCCTTTTGTCACATCCGTGCAGAGACGAATACGTCCCCCCCCACACACACACACAATGCAGAGACTTTGTGGGACGACTCTCGGGCTCCGTCAGCTTATTTCTCTCTACATGAACAAAATTAATTCCCGGACCAGGAAAGCTGAGGACCGCACAGGTTGAGTTAGTGGAGGTTTTGCATGGACTGTAATTCTCAGGCTCTTTCTTCGGGGGCTAAAACAAACATGTCAGTAGAACGAGCAGTAAAGTTAACTGTGCTCAAAACATCAAGCTGATTTGTTAACTGAGGATAAAAGACAGGAAACGGGTGTAGTTGTGCACAGATCGGTTTTATGGAGAAAGGAACATATGAATTATGATAATCTAAAGAACCCAGGTGAGGTTCAAATTAATATTCTACGTGTTCAACCTCCTGGTGCTATAATCGTCCCTGGAGCAGCTCCAGGTTGTTCATCAGCAGGAAATCAGTGCTTGGACGTCTGGTTCCGGGTCTCTGGCTTTTCCGAGGAGGAAGTTCATAAATAACCGACTGTAGAACTGAATCAGTCCATAAAAACTGTGATATTATGATTTAACGCTGGTGGACGTTTCCTGAGTAGGTGTCGGAGAGTAACGCGTGTGTCAAGCAAATCAAGCCCACTTTAGTGTGAGCTAATTTAGGGTTCTCAGTTGAGCTGTGAAAGCTAAGAGGCCAGGGGGGTGGAGCATTAAATACTACACAAACTTTGACTTTTTGAGCCTGTGTAAAGTTAGGTTGCTTTTAATTCATGTTGAATGAAACCATAGAACAATAAAAACATGGAAAACAAAGTGGCTGCATCTATAGCAAATGCAATTAAACATCCAAACTTTCTGTCTCTTACAAACTTAACTCCCGAGATGTTAAGTTTCAGTTTAAAGGTTCAGTGTGTAAGATTCAGTGACACCTAGTGGTGAAGGTGCATGTTGCAGCTGAACACCCCTCAACTCAACCTCCCCTTTAGGAACTTGTGCAGTTTGGGCTACTCTGAAAAACATGGCAGCCTCCGTAGAGAGGATTCGCTCCCGATGTAAAAATAAAGAGCACATTCTCGGGTAAAGAACACAACAATTCAGATTTTAAAACACTCACCTTAATATTACAAACTGGACCTTTAGCACAATGGCCAATTTGGAAAGAAATTATGTGTATATTTCCCATTAGACTTTTTCTTGGATCGGAAAGAGACTTTCTTCATTTCAGTGTCATCTTATTCTCCCATATTGTGACTTTAATTGTGCCATTATGTTACTTTATTGAGCCCTCAGCAGGGGGCCCTGCGCTGTGATTTAAAAATGCTCTAATTAAGGACATAGCTCCATTATGCAGACGACTGCTGACAACAATATACCGCAAATTTAAAAAGCAGTTATCTGATTCCCAGAACATAATAATACAATCTCTGCAGTAATTGTACTGGGAGGATATGTATGGTACTTCCTCAGCATTTCATTAGCGAATCAATTTAGTTCCCACAAACGATTGCTTTCTTCACATTTAGTGCATGTAATGACGTATTCTATAGGAGTTCATTAGAAGCAGACGTGTACAATCATTAAAGTTGCTCATGGGGATTTTTTCCCCGGGTGGTGTTCAATGGGATATTAAAGTAATATAGACTGAAAATGATATTTCCGTGTATTTTGAAAGCGAGGCAGAAAATAATACATTTACTTGTCCTTGACTTTCGTGCTGGGTCTTGTTTATACTGGTCAACAACACTGTTTTGTTACACAGCGGTATTCTCTGTAGTTATAAATTTGAAGTTATTTATTTCTCTACAATGTAACATTTATTAGCTCCGTTTCATATTAACACGAGCCTTTCAAATTCATGTTGCCTTCATGTGGAACTCTTAACTAAGTACACTTATCAAGCACCTTTCAAAAACATCGTTACAAAGTGCTGAAATAAGAAATAACAGAGTAAAACACAAGAGAGGGCAGAAACAACTATTAAAGTTAAAGTATTTGCAAAACAGGTGAGTTTTTTAACAGCGTCTTAAAACTGTGGACGGATTTTGCATTTTTTATCACGAAGGGAAGACGGTTCCAGACGGCAACACGGGTCACATAATATAGAAAATACAATTGTATAATAACAAGGGATGAAAGGTTTAGAGCATTGGAAGCAAAATCATTTTCCTCAGATGTATAAAAACTTTACCAAGTCAAACTCTGGACCATTTGAAAGCAGAATTAAATCTCAAAGTGGCCTCGTTTGTTAAATATGATGCAACTGAGTCCAACAAAGTAATAATTTATGTAAAAACCTGATAATGAGAGCCATGAAAACATTAATTAATTGCTGCTGATTAGTTTTGTACTCTTGTAATATTGCAAAGTTAAAGCAACGTGCATGTGGTGTATTGCTCATTTAGTTTGCAGGGTTTAGAGGTTTTTCTTTTTTCTTTATTAGAATATTGAACCCTCACCGGCCTGCAATCATTCTGAAAAAAACATTCCTGCCGCATCAGCAAGTCTAAAAAGCCTTCACCTTATTCCAGGCGTCACTTCTGTGATTGCACGGCGCCTGATGCACCTGAATATTGTGCAAGCTAAGCAGGCTCCACAAACTCCGGCCTCTCCTGAGGAGTCAGAGTGGATGCAGCTCTAATTCTGATAACTGTCACTTTGTGTTTGGTATTTCCAGCTCATTGACCAGGATGTCTCCCGTCTAATGAATGAGGAAATGCCGTTTCCTCTCACACACGAATGTTCAGCCCCCGCCCCCGGTGGGACCGCCGGCCTTGCTCCCTTGTCAGTATGGATTTGGGAAACTGGCAGAGGTTTTCAGTTCGGATCCTTTAATCATGTAATTACATTTTTTTTAAAAGGGAAATGATTGATGGGTCTGGATTTGGTGTGCATGTTGAAAATGTAATGTTGACGATGTGTATGGTGACTAATCTGAAAGAAATCCCTCAAGCACTTAAACATATTGAAATATAAATTCTCTTCAGGACAGGATTAGCATAGTGCAGGTATAATGTTAGCCTTTTTCTTAATTTAGCTTAGCATTTTAGCATGTGAGCATATTCATGGCATTTATCAAGAGTGTGTTTCACCACATTTCACTTAAAAAAAACGTTGTGCTTAATCTAATCAACATTTTTACAGTCTTATGCAGAAATACTTGAAATACTACAATGTGTATTTCAGCAACCCATGCTTCTGCAGTGCCTGAAAAGAAGCTCAAAGGACAAAAGTCTGTTGAGCAAACCCAATAACAAAACAAGTTATTTTTACATTACACAATATTAAACATTTAACAACATTTTCAACAGGAGTTGCAACATTTCAGAAACCAACAAACACACAACCACCCCCCAAAGACTGAACCATCCACAGAGGACTTGGAGTCTGTGCGAACACACACACACTCGCACAAACCCACACTCACTCTCACTTGTTTACCGGATAAGCAATATTGCAGACGCATCAGCTCGGCCGTGCCGTCTGCTCCACAGTTATGGATTTGTGCTTCATCACCGTGGCATCTCTTTTAGCCTTGATTATAATTCCCCAGAAGCCTTTAATTAAACCGTGTGCAGCAAAGGCTCTTTTTGAAGAAAATAAAATTAAAGTTATAATTATTTATCTCCGAGCGCGTGTTGGGTTTCTCAGATTTACTGACCAGGTCTCTCGATGCAGGATAGAGAACCAACGGGACCAAGTGCCCTATAAATTGCAAATAATAATTTTCTCTAACTGAAGTTTGCTTGTGGGGGCACTATCTCCACCCGCTTTGTGCTTTTTTAATTTAGTCTCCCCTGCTTAATCACCAGGGGGGGGGGGGGGTGTATTCACCAGACCCTGTGGATATGGATAACTTTCTGAGGTGTTTTGGTGAAGACACGGCCAGGCTCAGTCTTTTCAAGGGGGGGAAGTTCAGTTTCCACACTGCAGTGTAACAGCCCAGTTGACATTTCATCTGATGCAATTTGCCTGATAAGATATGAAGCATGCTTGTTGTGTTTTAATGACTGCACACTGCATTTCTTAAGCGTCAACACGGGTGTGTAAACGGCCATAAATTATCTCGATTAGCGGTTTGTAGAGAGCGTTTTATAAACAACTTAATACACTCCGAATGTCGTTAGCATTTCTTTATTTAATTGGTGTTAATAGAAGTTCAAGCTTTGGCACTTAGAGAAACTATAAAGCTAAATCACATTTAGCTTTTTTCTGGATCGTACCTCTGTGAAGGTTTGATATTTCACATAATCTGGTAGATATTGATTCGGCAAATAATGTAGCGCCTTCCTCTTCCCTCCCTCAGCTGACTGCCCGGACCACACTCCCCGACTTGCTGGAAAGAGTGTGCACTTTCCGCTTTCCAGTATGCAGTCCGGATGATCCCACACGTGCACGGTCGCGACCGCTAATTTGGTGCCACGGGTCCTGGATCTGGAACATTCGCTCTTTCCGAGTAATTATATCCCCGGTGAGCTGTCACACAGATCGGTCAGCTTTAGCAAAATCGATGTAGAAAGACTTCGAAGCCAAGGAGAAGCATAAAGATTCGACTCAGCTGTGTCTTAATTTGTCCCCAACTAATATAAATGACTCAAAACTCCACATTTAAATTCCCTGACTTTTAAAGTTCACTTTTTAACTTTGTTTTATATAACCCCCGACGAAGATGTGCACCGATGTTCCGGAACAAAGTTGAATGTGATAAAGCCTCGGCCAAAGTGCGGCTGACAAGTCGAACTGAATACAGGCTTTTATTCAACCTAAATCAGCTGAGTTTGTATTTATAGCCGGGGCAGTAATTGTTTTACCAGTCTGCTAACGGCACTGCATCAGCACCTCCTGGCCTTTTAGTATTTCACTGATAATGCTTTCAACATTTGATGCATAAGGCTGTGGAGACTGCAGGCGGAGAAGAGTGAGCCGGGAAAATAGACGCTAACCTTTCCATCGACTTGCTTAGGATGTTTGGAAGTGATTGAACCCCATTAACTGCAGACATGCTGCGATAGATTGAACCTGAGCGACTGGTATCAGCACACTTTGATCCTCAGTGACGACTGCTTGTACTCTGTTCTTATTGCTTATTGATTTGATTTCCTCCTCTCTCACTGTGAACGTAAGGTTTTTATTTATATCTTCCAAAGTGGAAAATCACACACCTACATCTTTAAAGCCCTTTATTAGTGTAACTCTATAACTTCTGGATGTTTCTGTGACATTATGATACTCGTACATTTCCGTGTGAACCATGTTGATCCCTGTGATCTTGGGTCTTTCTGTGTGGAGTGTGAACTTCTCCACCTCTCCCCTAATGCCAGCTGGGATTGGCTCCAGCCCCCCACATGATCCCCAGAGGATAAACCATACAGATAATGGAGGGATGGGATATGATGGACTTTTGAGGAGGGGCTCTTGGTTTGCTCCAAAATAGAGCTGCTGGTTTGTAGATGGAAGTTGAGCTAAACTGCTACTGTCGACAGGTGTGCTTTGCATTCTGGGAAACACATGAGGATGCTACCTATAGCAGCCTGGAGGCAGAAGTAGCAGCTCCATGTTAGAAATATAAACCTTAACCCAGGGGCCTCCACAAGCAGTGCAAATGTTTTAACATTGTTTAGATGACTTTTACTTTGCTTGGTTTTTACTCTTTCTGAACACAAACCAACCAAAAAGGAGCAAAAACAAAACTCTTCAATCAAGTCAGACCAACTCCAACAAACTAGACGATTTAAAAACTGCCAAAAATGTAATGTCACATTGGTCTCATACCAAAAAACACTCTGCAACTGGCTTTTGTGTTTAGTGCAGCCGAGTGAGCCGCCGCCGCCGCCGCAGCAGAATACACTGTCCCCATTTACCACCGGATATTGCAGCCAAAATTGAACTTAATTCTCTGAAAATTCACTGCCCCCCTTGGTGCATGTCAGCCGGCATTCAGAAGTTAGATGTGTAACTTACAACAGCATCAATTTGAGTGCAGAGAACCGTGAGAGAGAATGAACTGTTCTGCGTTTCTGAATTCCTGGAGTGATGCACTCACTGAGACCCAGTGTAGCATAAGAATAAGAACAATGTGGTCAACATTCATGTAAAGGCTTGAACACTTTCTCACCCATTATAGAATAGTTTTAAAAGACCATAAATATCCATGCAACTTCTAAAAATTCTTCTTTCCTTGTAAAAGCATGTTGCGTACATTACCCACAATGCAACTAAACACACACGGATTAGTACTCTACTGTAAACAGACTTTGATGTGGTTTAGCTGAACTCAATGGGGTTTTTTTTGTCTTAAATTTTCCTCCCCAAACAATATCTGCAAGTGCAGTGCATTGCATGTGTTCGGTTTAACTACTACAACTGAAATTACATTCCACCGTCTCCACTGTAAGATTTAGAGCCAGTGTGGATCAGATTGTTGTCGTTAGGAGGCTCCACTCTGTAGCACATTATGCAAACCACACTGCAGGAGCACTTTTTGTAGTCATTTACGACTTTGAGCCCCATGAACGCCTCACGCCTGCGACTGCATTTACTTTGTATTGTCCTTTATTTGCGTTTTCGCTGCATGCGCATCCAGGCAATATTATTCAAAGGCTATAAACACAAAACCCAATAATTATAAAAGAATCTGCAGCCTCTGCTCCATGTTTGTTATTTTCCCATCGGAGGACATTACTCGGGGACTATCAGACGCTGAAACGATAGATCACTTTGTGTCCGGCGCTGCCAGTGGAACCAAACCGGACACAGGTGCCGTATCAAATGAAGAGCTTTCATTGTGTGTGCATCAATAGGAAGTGTAATGAGAATCCAGAAACAATTTATAAGTCCTGATCCGAGAGCGCAAATGAAAACCAGCGGCATTAAATGTTTACTCAGCTTCGATGTAAACGCAGAATCTGATCTTAGGCGTCGCCAGAAGCAAACAAGCACGATGGGAATGTTAACGTTAGGTAATGGAAACTGTGGCATCAGGATATCATGAATCTCACTGGTGAGTCTGCTGCAGTACTGGAGAAGCTGGAGTCTTTATCTCGCACTGTGTGTTTGATTGTGTGTTTGATTGATGTGATGATGAGGACACCATAAAGGGGATGAAACCTGACATGGAACAACAACCCAGTCAGATAATATCTGGATCCTGTACATGTGGCTGTTCCCTGGTGTCTAATCAACTTGCTTCATCAGACAGTACATTAATATTGGACATTTCTACAAAACCATGTTATAAAACACTGCATTCCCTCCAGTATTGGAAGAGTTGACCAATCCCCAACTGTGAAGTGTTCCCGTTTGTCTATGTTGTACAGAAACAGCAAATAGCCTGTCACTTACAATCTGAGCAACTTGTTAAATAGAGTTTATGCATCGGGGGGGGAATCCTATGAAGCTTCAGTGACTTTGGGAATTGATCGGAGTCGCACTGAATGGGAATCCTCCAGATGGGGACATCTATAAAGTAAATGTATAGAGAGTGGATGCAGTGGTTCTGTGTTTTGCCCCCAAACCACTCACCCACCCAATCACTTTTTTATCATTCATAATCTAGTTGTATTTTATCAAATAAATCCGGATAGCATCAGTAAACTCCATATGTTCCCCTGGTCATCCACAGCCTCCACTGCATGCCTCTATGCCCCTGTGGGGGGGGGCCTGCATCCCAGTTTGGGAACCACTGACATTTGAGATTGAGGACACAAACATTTCATATTTGACAAATACAATAGGATCATATTTAGTCATTTCTCATTCATATATATTCATTCTGCCTTTATTTAAATTTCTCAACTTCTAGAGGACAGATTGGCTCAGGGCTTGGACGTCCATGTTTCCGTGAGTAGTGTCTTGCTTTTGTTTTTAATTGCGACTCGGTGGCTGATGAAAAAGAGGAAACTTAAAGGTTGGGTCAGAGCCCTCGCATCCCAAATAGTTTGCTAATTAAATGACATTTAGAAGCAGTTTCTGGAATGAATAAATAATTGATTACCATCAATAAGGTCGGTAACAACAGGCCTCCCACAAACAGCATCTAAAAAAGGCAAATGCTCAATAGACCCATGGTATTAACATCTGAAATATAAGCCCAGACATGGACTTGTCAGAGGCAGGATTCAGGAGATTCAAGAGAAAAGAGTAGCTCCCTTATCTGTGTCTGTGTGTGTCTGTGTGTGTGTGTGTGTGTGTGTGTGTCTCTTTGTCTGAAAGCAGGGTAGGTTGTGTGTGACCTCAGAAGTGAGTTCATGCGGTGGAGACTTCAAACTAAATTTACCACGGCCCTGGTGGAGGTTAATGCCCGGCCCTCCCATCTGCTGTTTTCTAATCATCCCCTGTTATCTGTGAAAAGGGAGAGTGGAGGAATACGGTCTCATCTTTTTTTTCTCCCTTTCTATTTACCCCTTCACTCTCTCTCTCGGCCATTTCACCATCATTTGTGAAATCAGCTGTAGCAGCGGGAGGAGAGTTTGCACAGAATGTACTTCCTGGAGTGTCTGTTTCATGCCGAGAGGAGAAGAGAGGAGGAGGCGGCGGCGGAGGAGGAGAATAAGCGAGAGAGGGAAAAGGTAATGAATAGAACAGTTGGAGAGCTAGCTGGAGATGGCCGCCGAAAAACATTTGTCACTCCAAAAGGAGTCGCCTCCGCTGTGAGATTGGATTTTTTGGTTTATTGTTGTTGTTTTGCAAATAAGGAAAAGGGCCGTGTCACAGCTGCACCTGCAACCGAATGCCAGCAGAGCATCGCGGGGGGGGGGGGGGGGGGGGTGAGGTGTTTCTGAGGGCGCTAAGGAAAAGGGTGGCTGCCTCGCACTGTGTCCTGTGGGACTCCGGCGATAATTGGTGATTTGTGCCCTTTGGTTTTTTCAAAGTGAAAGCAATAGAGTCTACTCTACAGGGGAGGGGGGGGGGGGCAGTCACACTACCTTATTGTTCCTCCGAGGACAGAAATGGGCAAGCGGTGGCTGTTGGCATTTCAATGCAAGAAAACTCATCAACAATCATGTGACCCTACAGAATAATATAATAATACCAACAGTGAAAGGTTTCGTCTCACGTGTGTTGAATTAGAACTTCTCGTACCTCCAAACATTTTCAATTATTGGACATTTCTTAATTTTATCATGAGGCTTTCAGTAGATTATCTTTTGTGAAAAGTGCAGTCGCCCACGTTTCAGAGAAAATGGCTCCTTTTCTTTATTAAAGCACATTTTTAAACATTATTCAATAACACCACTTCCGACGCAGCCTCCTCTCTCTTCGCTCTATTTCGCCTGGTGTCTGTTTTTTCCCTCCGCCCTCGTTCCCTGACTTCCCCTGCTTCCTCTTGTCCCTCTCTCTCTGGAGGAGCCCTCGGCTTGAAGCACCCTTGAGAAAATCAAGGGGGCAAATATACATGTGTGATGTTCAGAACTGGATAATGGTGCACTTGTTCAATGTAATTGGCCTGGAAAAGCACTGTAATTTGTGACTGGAGAACCCTGACTTGACTTGAGAAAAATGTAAATGTGCAGCAGAGGAGCCCCTTGGTTAATCAGTTCTCACAAAGAGAATACTTTAAGTTCATTAGTGGGCCATTTGCATATTCGCCCTCATAAAGGAAGTTAATCCCCGGTGAAATTGCACGTTTCTGTCATGAAAATGGGCTTATTTCATATTTTCCCTCCATCGCCCCGAATGAAATGTGTTTGTGTGTGATCACAGTGAGACCAAACGTCTCCACATAAGACTTTCTTTAATGTTCTCTGTTTTATGCTGGCCTCAATGGGATTTAATTCAACACTAACAAGCCTATTTGATAATATTTCATAGAATATTTAGACCAAAAACATAATAAACGACTTCCACACTTTCCGGCGAGGCCACGTCGGTGAGTCAAGCAGCGGCGATCAGACCATCGGAGCATTGTGTCGAGACGGTGGCTTCAGTTCTTTGCAATCACGACAAAAAAAAGTCTAAATAGAGGCGACAAAAGAAACACGTCTGTCAGGATTAATGCCGAACAAAAAGGTCTAATTTGACGGCTGATGATGGCCGTCACCTTGCTAGATCACAGGGCTTCGCTGCACTGGGCAGAAAAGCTTTGGACAAAAGGGAGTCGCGACAATAAAAGAGAAATATAAAAGAAAAAGTGTGAATAAGAAGGTTTTATAATGTGAGTTCTATGAATACAGACAGAACTCTCAACTGGCTCTTGATTTAGTTTTGTGAACTTGAATTAGCACAAACACTGGTAAAGGCAGATTCTCCCATTGCAGCACTAGCTAATGTTACATTGCAATAAAATGGACATTTGAGTATTTTCTGTAATGTGATGAATTTAAAATATTAAATACACTATCTGGGTGCGTATACTTTTACATCAAATCCTTCAAATTTGATTGGACAACTGCTGATGGTTAAGTGAAAACAGTGAAATCAGCTGCAGTGGACATTTTATTTTGCCTCCACCCACTGTCACCCATGTTGCTCCATCAAGAGAAGAAGGGGGACAAAGGAGCAATGAAGAAACTAGACCTCAACTTCATTCTTTAGAAATGCAATTAAAGTTTTTTGCAGCTAAGATCTAAACACGCTCTTCTGACCCATCATATCACTCTGACTGGGACCCACAAGCTAATGCTCAAGTATATATGCCGACGAATACTTTTCTTGATTATTTACCATTTATGTGGATAAATTCTAACTTTTTTGACATATATCACCAAAGTAGATAAATAACCATTACAGAAATATAAATATATACATTATATTTTTGATGGGGCCACAATGACAATGAACTTTCAGCAAATTCGCATACCTTTTATCTTAAACCTACATGGATGGATTTTAAAAGAAAATTGTACTTCAACAGTTATTTGAAAAAGTAAATGCATAATCTCACAATGTGGGAATAAACCTTTTACACTGAGAAATGGGACGGAAGAAATCCACAGAAACCAAATTATTGTGGCAGCGGTGAAATATTTGTCCAAACTATATTTGCATCTCATCACAGACGATGGTTCCTTCTCTGAAAACACAGCTCAAGTTTCTGAAAGTACAACTCATCAGAAATTAAGGGCCCTTTACAGTGCGGCGCTTAAATCATGATATAATGAGCAATAAAGTAGAAAGTGGGCTTTATCTGCAGTCGCACTTGAAATCACATAACAAACTGTCTGTTCTCTTCCAGGGACACACCAGTAAACCTGCCTGCTTCCAGAGTTAATGGTGACGTTTCCCAGTCTGGTTAGATTCTGCTCCACACAAGGCTCCGTGTTGTTTTATCAGCAATATGTTCATAATTCAGGTTCTTACTCCACAGAGCGTCTTCGCCCCATTAAACATCAGACCTTAAAGGTTTGAGGCTTGGAGGTTTATGGACAGAACCTCACCTCGGTAAAATGAGTTCTCCTTAAGTTTCCCTTTACACCCTCAGGTTGCATCGGTTTCTCAATAATTCTGTACCTGTAAATATTTAATAAGACGTGTGAAAGAAAAGATGCAGATGGATCGTTGAGGAACAAAACAACACAGAATCGGTCTGACACCATCCGCTCCTGGTTTCTCCTTCCCTGATTGAGCGCCTGTGTGAGGTGGTGGGTCTCGGGATGACTTGGCGGTTTCCCAAAACATCTCTTTGGTGCTTGTCGGCCCCCGATTCCTGGATGTTACCCACACTGCAGGAGGATGTGAGGCGAAGGTGGACGAGGGGGTGAGGGGGAGAGAAAGGGAGTTGAAAACAAAGCCATCAGTGTGATTGGTTGTCTGGACAGAGGCCAAAGCGAGGACAGAAGGAGGGCGGGAGAAGGGTTGGGGATGAAGAACAGGAACAGGGGAGGGGGAGATTGTCTCGAAGCCTTTTAAGTGCCCTCTGGAGGGGTCAGGAGGCTGCCAGGGCCGCGGGGGGGCTCAGTGCCGGTGTCCTTCTGTGTACCTGTCCGTGCCGATCTGTGTTCATCTGTCCATTTGTTCCTGTGTTTGTACCCACACTGTACATGTGTGTTTGTTCTAGTGCATAATTGTCCCCGAGGGTATGAATGCACACAGCCCCTGTGTTGGTCATGTGTGGAGAGTGGGCCCTGAACACTGCTGGGCAGGTCTCTGCAGGTGGAACACTCTTGTCCGGTCCTCGCCGCGGCAGAAGCTTCACTCGCGAGTCATTTTCTTTTGTTGCGAGGTTCAATTATGTCATCGGGAATATGAAGAGCCTCATTACTATTCTCGCTCGCCACTTTATTTACTGTCCCTCCGGCCAAATGGATATGGAGAGGGCCAGACTGCCGGTCGGCACATGACCTTTTGTGCTCTATTTTCGGTCCAAAAATGGAAAAACCTGGCAGACCAATCAGCAAGCAGGCACCCAGCGACACATGCTCCGTGATGAGTGTGTGTGTGTTTGTGTGTGTCTGTGTGTGTGTGTGGGGCTGCAAACACAAGTTTAATGGCCGGGTCAGTTTCCCTTCAATCGAATGACAACATGAAACGAGCACCATTCATTTCATTTTCATTAGCGACACTATTCATTATGCACTATTGCATTTAAGACGGCGCGGGTTGACCTTTCGGGAGAACACGTTTTTCATTAAAACAAATCCTCGACACCACATTCATTGTCAATTGACACCGAGCAGCAGACACACAGAGATCACATTGCATCTAATGGAGGAAGCAGCTCTGCACAAGGATCCCTTTGCTTTAATTCACCGAGCTGGAGCCCCTTGTATTTAATTCCAGCTCCAACTATTGTAATGTTACAACATATTTTCAACTCACAAATTTGTTTTTCCTCTTGTGGACTCCACACCGCTGTATTTCATTTTTAAGGTTTATTATTACACGGGGGAACAGGAATGTGGCAAATGGAAATAGCTTCAGCAATAATGGAGGTGAGGTAGAAGAAGGTGGTTTTGCTGTTTTAGTTCTGCATGTCAGGATGGAATCATTTGTTTGGAAGCAGTTAAAACAAAGCACAGATGAGGCTCATTAGATTTGCAGTTATTTGATTATTAACGTGTGTATTGGCTACACTGCCCCCTCACGATTTCTGGTGGTACTGCTCGGACGACATCAACAAATAGAGGCAAAGTAAATAAGCAGGGTCAAAATTAAAAAAAAGTATACATTTGCACAAAATATTATCGTTGTCACCAGAAATTGTATTAACTCTAAAAATAATTTACCCAATTAAACTGTGTCCGAAGCAGAACAAGTTACAGAGATGCCTTTTTAATCCAGTGCCGAAAAAACTAAAGTTCAACAAATTGAATTAGCATGAAGAAATTAAAATGTAAAAAGTTAGAGAGGGACTTTCCTTACAAGTGTTTCACTATCTTTCTCTGTCTTGGTCTTGTGTTAATTTTTTCGACCATAAACCCCTGATGCCATGAATTACCTGAGTGGCCATTCACACTATTCATGTCCTTTCTACCATTTCCACCTTCTGTCATGTTTTATTTCCCACTTTCACTCTTTATATTTCAGTTTTCCTAAAGTCCAGCTTCTCCTGCGTTCGAGACCCTCCCCCCAGGGTTAACGTGATCGAGCGGCTAATATTGGAAACACCGCCATGGTTGATGAAGTCAATTGCAATCCATTCTATGCTAATCAGAATTCATTACATTACATTAGACAGAGGCACTGTTCAGCCATCCATTTGTCATTTTTTCTGAAAAATTGGCTACAAAAGGGAAAGAGAGGGAGAGAGAGAGAAAAATCTGTATTCACATGAAATTAGTTGACGGAGAATACCGGCTATTTCCACCGGGGGTTTTGTAATGAGGAAAATTTGCTGTGAGGCGGCGGTGATGTCGATGTGTGTTTCAACGAGGAAGGATGGAAGAAGAGGAAAGAGGAAGAAAGACAAAAGGAAATAAAACGCACACTGCTACACACCCACACACCCACACACACACAGCCGTAAGTGAGACAGAGGTGTGCTGCCACGCGCGGCCTCCAACTGTTCATAATGAAGGGCATTCACCGGTCGGTTCCGGCGTTCCCACTGTCAACACAATTCTCTCACACTGGGCCGTCTTCCCTCCCTGTTATCTGTCCCTCCTCTGCAGGGTTCTTTCCTCCATCCTCTGTGGAGCGAAGGACGACGGAGTGAGTAGAGAGGAGAGAGAGGGAGGAAGAGAGAGAGGGAGGGAGAGAGAGAGGGAGATAAAAAGTGAGTGGAGAGAGAGCGGCAAAGGGAGCAGATCTGCAGGACAGCTTGGAGGCCAGCGTGCGGTCGCGCTTGTCACTTCTCCCTCCACCCGGTCCTGTCGACTGGCAGGGGCTTGTGTGCACAAGAGCGCCTACTGTACCTGGGCATCTGCGGAGCTCCACTGGGTGGCTGGAGGGAGGGAGGGAGGGAGGGAGGGGTCGGGGGGGGCACTGCAGGCCTCAGCACCTCTTTAGCAGCCAGGCAATCTGCTCTGTGAGCCTCGATCCGGCCTGTTGGACCACAGAGGACACACACACACACACACACACACACACACACACACGCACAAATCGCCCACCCACCCACCGAGGAGCATGGTCAGAGCGGAGGCAAGATGGTGGATGAGGCACAACACAAACACATGCCCACATTCAGCCGTTACTCACTGGTGAGTTTGTCTGTAGCTGCCAGGGAGTCCGAGGGAACATCGTAAAGTAACTTATTAAAAAAAAATCCAAATTGCACAACTTGATTTAAAGAAAAACACACACACACATTGAGTTTAAGAGGAATATAAACATTCAGTTAGCGAGACGGTCAATAACATCCCTAAAAATGAGTAGCTAACTGGCAGCTGACATCCTCGTATCCCCCCCCCCGGAGGTCGCTTCCTCCCATACCTCCACATAGGCAGGAGATCCCCCCCCCCCCTCCTCCACCCTCCGCCCTCCACCCTCTCCGCCCCGAGCTCAGGGCGTCTGGAGTGAGGAGCGAACAGCTGTTTGAATTAAATCTGCAAGAGTGAGTCTAGACGGGGCCAGGTTTATTGAAGCGATGTCGACTGTCAGATTGATGGAAGACAAGGGGGAGACGGCTCGGCTCGTTACAGGCAGAAGCCAAACTGGATTCCTGTTGGCTGTAAGCTGCTGTAAGTCGTGTCTGTTTGATGGGGAGATTAGTTGTAATTCTGAGGACATAAATACGGCGTTAGCTCGTGGAAGTGAAGCCGCCTGGAAAAACACACCAGTGTTGGAGATAGAGACAGTTAGACCGAGGATGTGCTGTAGCTGTCTCACACCGAGGGGTTTCGTGGATTCTATGAAGTCTTTAAGTTAACCGCAGTTTCCCGATGTCCAGTCGCCGGTGAATCAGAAACTCTGACTAACTCCAAACTTTTTTAAAAGCAGGGGTGAGTTATAAACGTGTCCAATCCCCAAAAATACCCATGTCTTTACATCTGTAGTTTTCAAGAACGGAGGAAAAGTTCTGCTTTAGTTCACATTTCGGATAAAGCACTTTGTAGCACTGACGTTTGGATTCATTTCTATACACGCACCCAGTTGATTATTATTAATTATCATTTCTATCATGACAGTTTAATATTATCTGATTCATTATTTACGTTATGTCCTTGATCATGTTCCCTAAGGTTCCTGTAACACCTTTTAAAACTTTATCTACTTCTAAAAATAAAGTTAAAATTCTAAGCGAAGTTTTCTTTTTTAAAGTCAGTATGAACATATTGCAGCTAAAACGTGATATTGCACAAAACACATTTGCAGCAAACTACACCCTGCTGCTGTTTGCCATTAGACGATGAGACGTTCGAGCCCGTGGGTGCATTTCATTGTGTGTCAGGAGGATCCCAGTATGTTTAAGTGTGTGTTGCATCTGCAGCCGTTGTGTAGAGTGAGTGTGTGTCTGTGTGCTGCGGTGTCTATGCAAAGAGGTGTGGACACCGATCGCATCTCACCAACTCTTCTGAAAGCGACTCTGACAGTTTGGATAACAGTGCCACCCTGCTTCCTCACTGCCCACACACACACACACACACACACACAGACACACACACAACCGCAGTCACATTGCCTTCAGATTGCCGGGCTCCTCCGACGCCAAGTGTTAGGGGCCAGCTTATAATTAACTCGCCTGCCAAGTGGTATTATATATCATCAAGGGCTCGACGCCGGCCTTGAGGAACTTCTGGAAAAAAATGGCAGCGCTATTGTTCGCCGTCTAATAAGGTCAACGCAGTGGCATGGTAAATTACAGTTATTTCTCCCGTTTAGACAACAAATGTGGTCAGGCGTCAACTCCTGCTTCTCTCAGGGAACTTTCCGGGCCAGGAGGAGGAGGAGGAAGAGGAGGAGGAGGAGGAAGCCGAAGCAGAGTCAGCGAGGGCTTCACTGTGTGTCTGTAAAATGCTGTTGAATCCAAATGTTCTCAAGGAAGGGACAGAACCACGCGGGGATGAGGGCCGGACCGGGGAGCTCCACGACTTTCAAGCCAAATGACGGCAATTAATGTTGTTGTTTATCAGCTCGAGGCAGATTTGTTCTCTTCTTCAATTAACTCAGTGTGAGCACACTCATGTGGTTTGATGGGTTCTGCATCCATCTGAGTGGACACACTTGAACATCCTGTGCACTGCACTGTCTCCATCTCCCCCTGATCTGTCTCTGACTAGCATCCCTGGGTTGTGACACAACTCTGCACAAAAATGTCGGTACTTATTAAACTGGCTCTTTGGTTGTGAGGCCTAAAATTTGTGCCTGGTCTTGTTTTTTTATGTCGTAATATTTTTACATTTATTTTACTGTATAGAACGAACTGAAAACATAACCCAAAACTGTTTTAAGGCTCTTATATATATTAAATATCAATATAATATATTTTTTTATTTGGCTCTACCCACATATAACCAAGCTCCACAATCCATCTGCTCCCGATCCAGAGTGTAGACCTCGACTTCAACCAGCATCTGTTCTCCTTCAGCTCAGAGGTTCAGGTCTGTGGAGCAGATGTGTACGTATGAGGCCTTGCAGTGAAATCCTATGCTTCAATGCGTTAGTGTTGTAGATGAAGATGGATTTTATTTGATGCTTGTGATCTGAATGATAACGAGGAAGATCTGTATTATTGTCAGGCAGTTGATGTATTGTATAGTGCTCCAGTTGAAGCTCACACAAACATTTTTAAACACGTCCCAGGTAACGTTTTGGGCACTAGGCCCTTTTTTAGACCTTTCCTGGTTTTCATTATCTCTGTCCAGCACCGAAAGCTTCTTATGTTTTGATGAACAGGCTTTTGTAAACTTTCAGGAACAGAAGTTGGTCACGAGAAGGCTCCAGTTTGTCCCTGCCGCCTTCATTCTGTGTCTCTCGTCATTCATTTGGATTTTATAAAATGGTCGAGGCGATTGATTGATTCCCAGGAACAGATGGCCTGTACCCAAGACGGGCATTTTATCCCCCCTCTATTACATTATGTTAAGATTCTGCATTTTGTCGTTATATCATTGACACAGATAAAGTCAAACATTTCTAGCTGTGTGCTTGCATGTACCCAGATGGCACCTGGATTCCATCTGGACTCCTCAACTCCTGCTAATATTGAGAATTAGGACATCAGGGGTAATAGAAATCTAAATTACACTCATCTAATATTACCTTTGCCAATTATAATCACACACCGCAGATTAAACAAATAATTTAAGTCGCGGCGGCCATTTAAGCTGAATGTCACCTCGGCAGGTGTCACTCCCATAAAGTCCAATAATGATGGGAATATTATATTATCTCCAGTAGGTGAACGGCCCCACTGCGCCTATACACACTTTGAAAACACACGTTTGTATGATGGATGACTTTTTGTACGCTTAAGGCATACTTAAAACCTAATGATCTTTATATATGGCGGAGAGGTGGACCCTCGGCCAACTGGAACTAAATGAGCTGAGGGGGTATTGCAGATTCTAACCTTGCTCCTTATCAATTAGGGACATGCACACAAATGTCCTCGTCTCACTTTCTGTTTTGTCCTCTTATAGCTACCCCCCCCCTCCCTCCCTACTGCATTACTCTGCTCGACAATTACAATAAACTAATTCTTGCCTGTTTCGCACAGCCTGTGAATAATGGGAGTGACAAAAGGGGTCGCTCAGCAGGAATAGTCGTACAGGCTCTAAGCACTGTTTTGTTAGGCTTGACTAGCTTTTGTAATTATGTTTTTCCCGGCAACCTCCCCTGACCACGCACGTAGCCCGAAACCTCGGAGTCCAAATTACTGAAGGATAAAAATGCATTTCACTCCTGCAATGTAATCACCAGCGAGTCCCTTTTTTTTTTAAACGGTCTTTGTTTCATTTCATGCATCGAACATTTAGTAAGTAAAAAGCTGATTATCTCTGTAGCCGCTGTGACTGTGCTGATTGTATCGCGGAGCAGAACCTTTTAAATCCAAAAAACAGTTCACAGCAATAAAGCTATTTTCAGAGTTTGGCTTTGTAATGTAGGAGGCAAGATACATTTCCTCGTTGTAGTCTCTATGTGATCACTTGTGTATTTACCGGATGTTTTACTTGTCGGTAAAGTTGCAGAATAGTCCGGAGCAGCCAACCTGGACATTTAATGTTCTCAATAATCCAAAATATCCATCCTCCACTGCATCCAGTGCAAAAAAGGGGTGAGTTACATTAAAGACTTCTCACACTACTGTGCATGCAATTTTGTTAAACATGCAATATTAATATCAGGGTCTAATTCTCATCCTTGACTTCAAACATGCAAAAAGTGTAATTACAAATTCCTGCATTGTCCCACAACACGGGCTGGAGAGACGTTCCTCGGCTCAGAAGTCTCTAAGCTAGCTGCGTTACACCATCTCAGTGTCGGCCTTTTGTGTTCTGCACCGCGGCGTAATTAACGTTAATGGTTATTTCAACCGGTGGTATCTTCACAGAGGCATTACGAGGAGGAAAAGTGTCACCGGATCCTGATAAACTCATCTCAGAGGCCCTAATTACCTCGGCTTAATGAGTTACAATCAACAGATCTTGCCAGCGATCTCCCGGGTTGCACCACGGAGCATGTTTGGTTCAGAGGTTGGAGGTAGTGGGGGGGGGGGGGGGGGTGCTGCTGTTCCCTTAATGAAACCCAGCATGGAATCCCCTAAAAAGCAGAACACGGTGATTAGAAGCTTACACAAACACAGAAAAAGGCTGCAAACAGTGATTAGTATGGAACTGTAATCCTGCAGAGGACAAGGGGATCTCCGTCGCTGGATCAGCAGAGGGAGGGGTTAATTAAGACCAGGGAAGCACTGTGGGGGGAGGGGGGGGGGGTTACAGAGTGGTCATGGAAGTGCAAGACATCTTTAATAACTATTAATTCTCATTTTTTTGTTCCTGAGGGTAATTGCATGTTCTCAACATCGAAAGTTGCACTTTGAAATTGCCTGAGCCGAAACAAATGGAATGATTTTCTCTCCACAGCGGCTCGGCTAACGACTCGCGGTGGACTATTTACAGACTCTTCTCCCAGGATGAATATCAATAGATGAGCTAAAAGAGGAACAGAAGCCAGGGAAGGGGAAAGAAGACGGTCGTTCAGATTGTCTCACACGCAGGCTTCCTCCTCTCCGTCCTCCTCTTCATCATCCGAGGCCAATCCGGGGTCAACGAATTCTCTCTCTCGCACGTGGTCAATTAGCTGCTTCCCCCCGACCACTAACGGGCAGAGCTGCCCCCTCTGCCACCTCATTGGCCGCACCACTGCATTCCCCTCTGCCCGTCAAACAGAAGGGGCGGGGTCAGGCAGTCTTCCCCACCCCCCCGGGGCCTTCTTATGATGACAAGGGGTGGGCTTCCTCCAGGGCTCATTAAGAATATCATCTGGATGAGACTCCCTTAAAAAGCACATAAAAGCCAGTGTCTGGATGTACAAGCAGCTGCGGCGTGTTCTCACCGGGATTATTGGCCAATTTACTGAGTGTGAAGTAGAGCAGCTCGTGCACGGGGGGGGGGGGGGGCTCCGATCCTCAACCTCAGTCATCACAGAGCGGTTTCAAGAAGAGAGAGTCCTCGCCGCAGTCGTGGATATAAGATGTAGGCGTTTCATGCAAATAGGACACTTAATGGAAGCTGAGAAGAGTTATGTGACTTTGGCGATTCTGTCGGCGTAACAAGGCGGTTGCCCCTGACCCCCAACTCGCCCGCCAGCCTCCTCCCTCCCTCTCTCCCCCTCTCCTTCTGCTCTTGTCGGGCCGAGAGTCAAAGTTCTCCCTTAATCAGCACAATGCTCTCGGTGGCAGGTGTTGACGAGCTTTTATTTTTTTTCTTCCTCCTCCCCTGGCTTCTCGATCGCCCCTCGGAGAGCGGGCTGGCCTCCGACGCAGGGCGCACAGCGGGATGTGTCATCAGGAGGAGAGAGCCCCCCCACGGCGCCGACAGAATCAGGCAAATTGCTCCCTCCGCCACGAGAGCGAAAGGTTAGGGCCGTGGGATTAATCCAAGATTCGGCGTGAATAATTGCAGACGTCAGTATCTCGTCACTCTGATGGAGCGATGACAACATGGCTCCAGAATAACAGAATAAATCCCCCCGGCTCGCTTTGGACTAATCAGATGTAACTGTGCGTAAACTGAGTCATCAAGTATATTAATAAAACTAAAACTAACGCAGTCAAATACCATTATTGATATAAATGACAGGGGCGTTGCAACAAGGTGGGCAGAGCAGACCTGGGGCTTTGTGCTGACAGGGGGGCCCCAGAGAACAGCTGATTTAATGTTTCAGAATTTGTATGATTTTTGTGAGAACCCCCTTTAAATCCTATGAGTGAGTATGTACAGATGATTACAACAACACCTTGCTAGAGGCCCCATGCCAGTCACCTTCAGCCAAAAGCTTCATAGTGAATGGTAGTGTGTGTGTGTGGGGGGGGGTGGAGTTCGACATAGGGGCCCCCACAGTCTCTTGAATCACTCCTGTTAAATGGGGCCAGACAAAAATACACCTTTCTGAAACAGTTGCAGCACAAACTGAACGTTCGAACCCTAATGATGAGAGGGTTCGTTGCAGGACTGTTGCATCAGCCTGTCTCACTTTGAGTGTTTTAATTTCAGGGATGATGTCGTAATATTAATACTGGAAATCTGTCAAGGCAGCAGCAGCAGCAGCAGATTTGCTGATGAGCTGTTGAATAAGTGCACAATGGGAATCTGGCCCACAGTGCATGCTCTGTGTGTTAACCCTTTTAGATGTTATGTGTCTTTACAGAGCTGCCAGGACGTTGTGCGGAAACATCTTCACTTCCTGTCGCAAATCCAAATCTTTCCCGACGGCCTCTCTCTCCTGAATTGCCAGATTTAGAGGAGCGCTGCTAATTGGGAGGACCGCTTCATGCATATTGTATGCAAGAACAGCTTTAAGTGTGTTTTCACCTGAGTAATTTCGCTAATGACTAATTCCGTGAATTAAATTCGGGAAAAATCACATCATGGAAGCGGTTTTAATTCCTCAAAAAGCACCGGTTAGTCTGAGCAGCTCGTGTGACCGGGCGGGACCAGCGGTAATTGTGAAAGGTCAAAGGGAAGCTGCTGCTAGAGATGCCATCAATGAGGATAATACGTGATGATAATTAACCTGTGCAATCTGTCAAATGCAAAAGTATTTCATGTTAATAGAGCGGGAGCTGTTTTTATGGTATATACCCCTTCATCTTGTATATCTCCTCCTGGCAACAGCTCAGATTTGTCACCAGCGCTGCAGCTTTTCCCAAAAGTGAAGACATTTAAATTGACTGTAGCACCTTCATTCAGCAGCCACATCGGGGGGGGATTTGGACCCTGTGACAAGATTAATTTTGGTGAAGACTGCATGGAACCTCTGCGATATACAAAAAAAAATGACTCAGCTGTTCGTGTGCCACCCGGGCCGAGGATTGAAGTCGTAGGCAAATGTCTCAATTAGGTCATCGCAGAGTGTTGCTCAGCTTGTGGCTTCCTGAAATACGGAAAAAAAAGTCACAGGTTTGATGCCTCCGGGATTTTGTCGTGCTGCGGTGCAGACTTTGCAGAGCGCGCACGCCGGAGTGCAGCAGTTCTGCTTACAAGGTAAATCGTTAAAGCTTTTCAAAAAGTGGTCCGGGCGCAGTGAAGCTGATTTGGTGAGTCGCTCCGACAGTGCACTCTCTTTCCCGCAGCCTCCACCGGAGAGGGGCTCTGTCAAATCCAACTATCAAAGTTTATGCGTCAGCAATCTCTGCTCGTCACGAGGGCTTTGGGGAGAGATTGGTTTCTAACATCCTCTCCTGAAATATTTTTCCAACGGGGCGTGAGGCAGAGATGTGCGGCGATGCTCGGCTCAGCTCGGGTCGGCCGGAAAAGGCTGGTTCAAAGGAGGCGTTCAGGCCCAGTGGGCGGGTCCCTCTCAGGTTGTTGTCCAATTAAGACAACATCGCTGCTTGCTGGAGTGTCGGTGTGTTCACTCTGGGTCCACTCGAGCTGCATGCTTATCAGGAGGGGGGGGTGCCGCGCTTAGACAAAACCTTCATGCTCGACAACATTTCAGCGTCGGGCATTCAGTCCTCGTCCCACGGGGGGGGGGGGGGGGGGGGGAGAGAGACGGGGGAGAGGAGATCCATCACTTGCCGTCTTTGTGTTGACATGCATTGACGTGTTATTGCAGAACTGAGAGCTTCAACACACGCCGCAGTGTTTTGCAGTCAGTCGTGTGCAGAGGGTGAACCCCCGACGGACTTGGCCACTCCTCGGCGATGGCATACGAGGATTGTGTGTGTCGTGAAGGGAGGGACGCCGCCTTTGTTGCATCGTGCTCAGTCTCGTCAAGTGGATTGTGGGTTCACGCGGTCAAAGCCTTGATCATTCAACAGCTTTCTCTCTCTCTCTCTGTCGAAGAAGATGATGTGATGAGTGGTGATTCTTTCAAAAACCGGTTTCTTTGTAAGTGCCTACAAGAAAAAAGAAACGACCTGTTAACCAGACACAACCGTGTGCATACCCAACCGCCACCGTGACCTCACACACGCAAACACACGTCTGCAAAATCATTTTCCAGCTGCTCTACCCGTCCGGTCACATTCTCAGGGCTTTGTGTCTTCCTGTTGAGGACTTAACCGGGCAGGGCGAGGCCCTGATTATAGTGTTACAGTGCTAATGTGTCTGTATCCTCCTGTCAGCAGGAACTGACTGTCAGAGAAGGCTTAATTATTTTCTTTTGGTTTCGGGGCATGAACAGCTTAGACTTGAACGTGTACCATAATAAGGCAACATTAACAGCTACTGAACAGGATAACCACTTCCCCTTCATCTGTTCATCTGCAAGGACGAAGCCTCTGAGATCCATTTGAGTAGATTTAAAGAAAATGTGGGTCGTGTATTACAGGCCAAACCAGACAAAAAACCAAAATAAATCCGGAGCTCTATCTCGGGTGCTGCTCTCTCTGCCCTCGCTCTTTCCCCTCATCTGCTCTCTCGTTCTAATTAGCTTCTACAGCGAGCGCAGACTGGACATGGGCCCATAATGGAGCCAGATGTTCGAGGAGATTTCACCCTGCAGGGGAATGTTTTGTTTACTACAAGATGAAAACAACTCTCTTGCCCTCGCTTTCCTTTTGGGGCTGTGTATATGTGCAAATCAACATCAGCCCCCTCCTGCTCCGGCTGAGTTTCGGATGCCAGAGTTAGAACAGACATTTCTATGCAGTTGATGACTCGGCCGTTATTTAATTTGTTCAAAGACCTGTCCAACTAAAGTGCCATTTTTTTTAGTTTGATCTGAAATTTGCCGGCCGTATTCCTTTGCCCAATCCATACTGTTGAGATCCATATTGGTTGCATCAGCAGAAAAGTCGTCCCCGCACCTTCTCTGTTTTCCCCTCATTCAACACTGCGTGACAACCGTTATCCAGCTCAACACAAAATTGACACGTAACCTATTTCTGGGATGATTCATTTAGCTTTGGTGTGGCCAGGCCTGAGGATCTGTCTTAATCAGCGGAGGGAGAGTGAGTCTGTGCCACTGCAGGAAAAAAAAAAATCAAAACAAATGAAGACACTTGGAATCAACTTCATCCGCATCGCCGACTGATTCTTGGAGCAGGATTAGGAGGCCGGGTCGATGGGCTCGATGTGGAGTGTCAGTGCTGGTATGTGATTGGACAATAATACCCCCTCCCACTCGTCAGCATCTTGAGATCCACCGGGGTCGTAATTGGGTAGTGCTCCAGACTCCCCAACAACTGATAAGGTTGATTAGTCCAATGACATCGGAGGGCGGTGGAGGGCTTGACGGGAATCGGGTGGAGAGGAGATGAACTTCCTGAGGGGATCCGAAGTTGATCAGGTCGTGACACCGAGTAACTCAGTAGTAGAGTCACTTTGATCCAGCAAGCAAGGACAAGGAGATCCAAGTAATTCAGCTTGTGTGCTAAACAACGTACATATAATGGAATTATCATTTAGACAGCATATAGGCTTTTAAGATGAAGAAAGAGAAAAGTCGGTCGGTAGTTTATGATGCAACACTTTTTTTTTTCGAAAAAGGTTTTAAAGACACCCATGATGAAAACCGTGGAACATGAAAGGCCGGCCAGTTCTTTGAAAAGTAAGTTGAGCACATCTGTCCTCTCTCTCTCTCTCTCTATCTCTCTCTCTCTCTCTCTCACTCTGACTTCTTTAAACTCTTCTCAACTCAAACCACATGCTCGCTCTCTTTCAATTATCACCCACCTCATTCTGGTCTCCGAGCGTCAAGAGAGAGAAAAAAGCACAATCACATTAGCTTTGAGTCAAATCTGCCAATCCAATTAGCTCGTTCTCGTTTAGCTCCCTCTTCCTCAATGGAGGTGGTTGCATCTTTTACGAGGAGGCTGTGCAGTAAAAGGCGCGTTTGGTAAACACTGCGGCCCTCGGGCTTCCCTCTGGGGCCATTCAAGCTAGGTGGCTAATGTAACTGGTCCATAAAAACCAGCAGGGTGCCGAGAGGGAGGCCATGTGGAACACCGGCAGTGGGATCTCCTGGGAGGGGGAGGGAGGATCCTTGTCAGAGGCGGTGCTTCGTAGACCCAGAGATATCGATTGTGGATAATATCCCTTATGACCCCAGATCAACAAACCTTTCTTACTAATGGTAACTTTTTGGAACCCTGACTTGTCTCCAGGTGGATCTGTGTGGACTTTGTGTTTTCACCCTCATGTCTGGGTTTACTTCAGGTACTTTGACTTCCTCTCATAAACCAAAAACATGCAGGTTGGAGTTCGGTTAATCTCAAAGCTTGATCCAAAAGCACAGCATCCGGGGAGCTGCTGTATTTGGTAAATTTCTTGGCCCTTCGAATGGGAATCAAGCTCTGAAAAACCTTGGACATTTTCCACAATCTGAACCTAGCAGCATTTTCTCAGCAACTTCCTTTCCAGCCGGTTAAAAGTCCAAGTTTTTTAAAACTCCTTCAGGTTTTGACCCGGGCTTTTCTTTAACAATGTTTTCTTACCAAGGCCGAGCAGGAGAGAGAGAGAGAGCCCGGACATCACTCTGACATCACCAAGGTTATGTTTTTTCAGAATTTATGAATATCATTCCCCCGATAACCCAACAGTCATATACCTCAGAGAAGTACTCCACCTAACAAGTACCTTGACCTGCACTGGTGTAATTAGATGAAGTACCCCTTTAACTTGGCGAGCACAGTCTCATTACTGCTAGAAATGATCATGAGCAACTTTTAATAAACCAGAATTATCTTTTGAGGAATGGGAGTTGAATCAAATAACCGGTAATAGTATTAAATCCTAACTCATTTTTGATCTGACGGAAGTTTACGTGGTCCTGTTTGGTGCAACCCCCCCCCTAATGAGAAGCTTTACCATGTCCGACTAGAAGCTCCTGGTCATTCATGCTGAACTTTGCGATTTTTCTTTTTTGCCATTAAGTTTCTGGAGTGTCTATGACTGGGAGGAAACCCAGCAGACCTCAAATTATTCTCCTCCTTTCTCCGGCTCTTTTCATCATTTCAGCTCCTTTACTCTCGGACATTTTACCCTCATCTATATCTGTTCTCGCTCGCACACATTATTTTTCCTGCTTTCTTCTTCGCCTCCTCTCTCCGCCGCCTGCTTTTTGCCAATTTCATGCCAGGCCAGTCCTTGGAGAATCACCAAGGGCACTGGAAACAATCAGACGGCTCTTCCCTCCTCCTTCCACCACCCCCCCCCTCCAAGAAAAAAACAGACCCGAGTTCTTCATAATAATCAACCATTTACATTTTTTTGTTTAGTCCCTGTCGCAATTAGAACACTAGATAGAAATTATTTTTAGACATGGCACACGTTTCCCATTTCGCATTTCACAGTTTAAGATTATTTATCTAAACACAGCGCTGTGCGGAGTGTGCGTTCTGTGGCCCCCGAGCTATTTTCCACATGGGCAACCGTGAAGTCATATTGACACTAAACATATGGTCGGGCCTGGTTTGAGATACACTCGCCGACTCCCAACGTTTCACTTGTCTTAATGAATAATACCACGGTGGATTCCAGCGTCTGGAATCAGTGGGATTTCTCCACAGCAACAACAATGGCTTCATGCATGAGTTAACGCTCTGCATTTCCATTTGCTACATGGTGCCGGGGAACACAAGGGTTTGTAATTTCATTTTGCAATATTGTGAGGGCGGGGCCCTAGAAGGAGACCCCGTCCTGCTTGTAATAAGTGGCCCCATTTTATGTTGACTTCCACTCCAGTTCAGCCAAGTACATCCCAGCACAGGGAAGAAATTGAAGCGTTTGAGCAAAATCAATGATATTTTACGGTACTAAACCGCCAATCCTCAGTGATACATCCCTTTGTTATTGAAATGCCTCCCTTTCAGAGAACCCTGGCTTTGTATCAGGAGCTATTTCTGTGCGCACCGAATGGAAGAAACCTAATACTAAGTGACAGGATAGGAAAACGAAAATAATGAGATCTCATAAATATAGTTTGGAAGACAAACCGTCTACCGCCGCTCAGGCAAAAGGAGATATTTCTGTCCGCAGGCCTAATATCCGTGACCTCTGCGATGGAGGGGTAGAGAGGGAACGAAGGGCGAGACGATTTGTGTGTTTGGGCGCGAGCATTAAAGGCAAAAACCGTGTCTGCTTTCTTGCTTATGTTTGTGAAGGTCATGTTAAGGAGCAGAGTGACTCAGTTACATCCATCTCAAGCTGTGGGGGGGGGGGGGGGGGGTTCAGACACCCCAAACATCCCGAATGGGAGATTTGTTTAAAAGATGAGATGAGCTCAGGATCGGGAGTTGTTTTGTTTTTAATGAGGGTCCATCCGCAACATTGGACCGATCAGGCAAACAAGACAAAAGGCACCAATACACTCTGCTGGAGCTGTTTGTTTGCAGAGTTGAACGTCTGTGGAACCACCGGAGATGAACTTAAGAGGTGGACTGAGTGATGTCACATGAACTAGTGTGTGTCTGTGTGTAATACTGCTTGTTGTGAAGTCGATTTGACACTGCACAGCTGGATGTCCGGTGCGGGATCCGACTTTAGGCCCAAACATCTTTTACAAAATGCATGTTTGCAATCTAGTGAGAGGTATATATTGACAATGTTTCTTTTGGTTTTGAATCTACTTGTTTAGACACCCCAGGAAAATTATAGTCAACTTATTTAAGTGCTGGCAGTTCAGGATCATATTCTGCTCATATTCAGGTCTGTAATTTTAATTTGGGTTATTTCTTGATAATGTGTACGTGCTCCTAACGTTCAGAAAACATCTCTCTCCTCATTCCATCCATTGCCTCAGCTCCTCTTTTCAACCTCTGTATGAAACACTTGGTCAAGCCCAGTCTGCTCTAATTGGCCAGCCTGGCCCACTGTGTTGTGATTGGTCGAAGCAACCTCCGCTTTTATTGTACCTGGCTCTTTTAGGGGGCGTGGCAGACTAGCCTGTTGACGCCCATTATCAAAATGTGGGGTACTGATATGTTTTTTGTAGGGTAGAGGAGCTTTAAGGGGATTTTTTACTTTACACCCAAACAAACTTTAACATATGAAAGAAAAGAAAAAATACATTTCCTCCTTTGTTATTTCGCCATATTTCTAATTGTCAGCTTAAATGATTCAATGGCCGTTTTAGAAGTTTTGTGTTTAATGTTCTCAAAGTTTCTCTCTCCGGCTCAGCCTGTGAAACTTGATGATGTCAGTGGACTGCAGTTTTCCCTTGATCTTGACGACTCATAACTCCGAAACCGTATTAAGGTTGATTAGCAGTTTGTTGAGCTCATGCTTCTGTGTGCAATTCTGTCACGCATAAATCTTGACAAATGGCCTCCTGGCTCGCCGCAGTATGCACAATGTTGTGTACACACACACATTTCACAGCTCTGCGGCCACGGAGCCTGCCGGGTTCAACTTTTTATAAACTTCCCTGATTAGATCACAAAACTAGAGAAAACTCCAAACCGAGGGAACGACTTGTAGCACCTGCCGATTAACCGTAAAAAGCAAGTGAGATTACATTACTTATACGAGCTGTTTGACAAAATCCACACACACTTCCACACGCACCATATTGCTTCTGTGTTTGCGGAATCCAATCACAAAAACCAATCGGTTATGAATACCTCAACAACCCCAACTCCCACAACACTACAACTGCAAACATTGCAAAAAGTCAAGGCATGCAGCTGACATTTCCAGTTTAATATCGCCCCACAAGTTAAATTTTCAGTGGGAGGAAATTGTCATGCGGACAGGTTTTGAAATTAAAATGAGATTTAGTGGATACAGCGGTTGTGACCGTAGAGTCCGCCCCAGCAGTCCCGCCACAACTGAGGAAATAAAACATTTTGCAGTTCAAGTTGAAATTCATGTTCACTACTTAAGCACTACCCGAGATCCAATCATCGCCAAAGCATGTCTCATGCGAGCCCATAAAAACAAGTGCAATGGTTGAGGTTGACATTTAAGATGCATTGATTTGAGTCAAATCATCAACTGATGCAACACAGCAAAAAAACATTCAACCTTAAAACTTACTGGAATCTGATGGTAGCTGTACATAAAGGTTGACGTAATTTCTCCCCAAAAGTAAGGCCATCTATTGGCTGGCTGCAGTATAGCTCATTAATCCCGCCTCCTCCATGTTGTTGGACGGGACGTAGGCCAAACTAGAAACTGTTACTGGTGATTTCTATAGTTTGAGGTTGTTTTAATCAAACTGATGTTTGTTCAAGGCTGTAATTAGTAATTTTCACATTTTCCGAGCCTAGTGTATGTTATAAGTGTGACGTCTGCCTGCACTGCAGCCTATCCTCTGATTGGGCATTTACAATTAGCATGTAAATCAAACAATTAAACCACAAAATACTACCGTGGTCAATTATAATTGATTAATGTATGTAAAGTTGCCACAGTGAGGAACAGATGTTCAGATAACAAGCCACAACCTGATCCTGTGCATTAATGCATTCATGCACATGCACCACATACATATAAATACCACAACACCTCAGGGTATATAACACAATGTGTACATTAATATACAATTGGTTTGACACAGGCAAACAACAACACATGTTCTGATGCATTTATTAACGGAATAAATTCTCCATTTGACTCGAGACTCTGAAACGAGAACCCCCTCAGCTCGCCCTCTATGAGTCGACGTGCCAGAGACTTCAGATCGGTGTCGGCCCTGCTCACCATATGCTTCTCCAAAAGTTCCCAGTCGGTCGCAGGTGACTCCATAACCCCAGTGTCGACCGTGCCTCCATCTTGAGATTGTTCTTCTGCTCATTAAGAGAAGGGCGACGGAGCCGGTACAGTAACGGTTTGAGGGACAAGGAGCCAACATGAAGGTGCAGGTTACGTGACGGGCCAGATGGCCTGAGGTTTCCACCAAAGTCACTTTACCCGGTTGCACTCTCTTCACCTTCCTCTGGCTGTACTGTACTCCAGGTGCTGTGTGGGCAAATAAAAAGAGCGATGATGAACTGGATTATACAAGTTTTATTGACACTTTTAGTTGGAAATGGTGTGAAAACAATATTACTGTGTATTTATCAGGGTATAGGCTACATTAGTAGAGATGCAGGCATTGTTTACTTGGGTAAAAGTACTAGTAGAGTAATCTGAAAAATACTATATTACAAATGTTCTTTGTTTAAAACCTACGTCATTAAAAGTAGACACGTATCCTCAACATAATGTACTTGGAATATCAACGTAAAAGATACTTTTACTGCAGGAAATGTCTTCTGTTACTGATATATTATTATATATGACATTTCAACTATTATGCTGGTCAAGCTGTGTATATTTTACTTCTTAAATTAGGAAGTTTAGTCGAGCTGTTCCCAACCCAGAGGTCGATCCACTCCGCAGGCTCCCGAGATAAACCCGAGCGGTTGTGAGATGATGAATGGGGTCGGAAAGCAGGAGAAACAAAGATATATACAAATATGTGCTTTTCTGTAATCTTTTAGTTTTTCATGAAATATGCACGTCGTATTTGCGGACCGAAACAGTAACTTATGTAAAAGCATTAAAGTAATGTTCAAGGCAAATCCCCTCTTTGGTGAAACTGCTGATAACCCCCAGATATTTTAGAAGTACTATAACAAAGGGGCCGCAACAAAATACTTCAAAGTTGTGTTTGCATTATCAGAAAAAGAATTGTTCAAATTCAATGTGTTTTGAAACAGCAGTGACGTCGGTTGGATTTTTATCCTTTGCAAGACATTGGATTAATTTTCCCACAATGTTAAATGTTAATTTCCTCTGAGCTGTTGTGAAAGTAGAAGAATTTTCCCTCATTAGAAACAACTGACCCTCACAACCTGCCTCATTATCAGAGCGCCTCTTGTGACGCGCCTTTAAACGAGTGTCTGCACGATCTCCCAGTTCAACTTGATTCCGATGCCATTTTTCCAGCATGTCCATTCGATTTTGTAACATTTATTTGATTTCCTGAGTTTCAGACACAAACATTAAGCTAATGACCGGAGCCGAAACCCCCCCCACAGCTTCGCCACTGAGTCTGAATCCTGAATCCGAGCTCCGAGCATCATAACACTGTCCTGTTGTCCTGGGATATTTTCCGATTTACCATAGTTGTTTTCTCTCCTCTGATTTGTGGTGATTAATATCCGGTAAAACTTTTCCTACCAGACAAAAATAATCAAATGCACTCCACCAAATGTAAACTTGTTAAAGTTCCTGCAAGTTTCAGGCTTTTTACAGTGCGGCTTATTCTTTTTTTTTACTGTTGAGATATTAAATGGCTGGAAGACGGAGCTGTCTGGCTACAGGGGGAAATAATACACACACCCACAGGTCTAGACGAGTGGCGAGAACACACAATCACGTCGGCAGGGTCCGTGGGCTGCAGCAAACGGGAGGGCAGTGTCTCTAAAGCAAGTGGTCACGGCAGGAAGCTCCCGGTGCATATCAGCGCCGAACACTCTCACCCTCGTGCACTCTCCCGCGGGCAAAGGTCGCTCTACTGGCCGAGTTTGCTTTAAAGATGAAATCATTGGGTTGTTTCTGTGCAGAGCAAAGCACTCTGCTATCTCTGCCTGGTCAGAGTGATGCATTCGACAAATTCACACACACACACACACACACACGCACACACATAAACACTCTTCTGCATACAGGCCCGAGCACAGATGGATATTGATGACAGTGCAATACCAATTGGTGTAATTAATGCCCAGGTTATATTGGAAGGACATGGACAGCGATGTGGGCCATTTATCACCGGTGGGCTTGCTCATCCTCGGCCCATTGAGCCATTGGACTCCGCCGGCTGAGCAGAATCTTAATTGCGGGCTCAACCCCTCAACCCCTTACCCCCCCCCAATGCACGGAGACAGGGGGACAAGACAGGAAAGCCAAATAGATAGCCAACCCTCCCTCCCTCCTCCTCCTCCTCCTCCTCCTCTGCGTCCTCCTCCTCTCTTTCAGTCCTCATCACTTCTGCACAGCATGCAACGAGGGAGAGGAGGAGAAATACATGTGTGACGCTGAGAAAGGCAAACACGCACACACACACACACACACACCAACTGCCGGATAAGTGAGTGAGACGGGGGGCGGGGGGGCCGTCACACACACGGCAGGACTCGGAGTAGATTACGGAGCTTCTTCGGCCCCCGAACACCGACAGTGGAAGAGGATTGACCTCTGCCATGCCCCCCCCCACCCCCCCACCCCCTCCCTCCAGCCCCGAAATAAACATTGACACTTCCACAATACACAGCACGGTGTAAAGAGATGGAAACACAGAGCAAATCAAAACTAAAAACCGTCAAAGAGAAGAAAAAAAACATAACTTTGTGCCAAATGGAAAATCGACAGGGAGCTGGCGGTCTGCGTCAACCCCAGTTGGTGCGAATGTCAAAGTCATTTTGAGGAAGATGCGCCATTTAAAATGTGTTTCTGCCGGAAGAATCCACACGGGTGCCGCTGCCAATATCACCTGGCTGTCTCTCACAACATTTTGGGGGGAAACTCCCTGGGGGGGGGGGGGGGGGGGGGGGTTCAAGTTAATGCATTTTTTTCTTTCATTTTCTTTCTGATGTAGAGGTTTAGTCGGAGAGGTGGAGAGAGCAAAACAAAACATGTAGGCCGAGGGAGAGGAGCAGGCACGCTGGGAATTCTGAGGATCGTCCAACACCGTGTTTTCAAAAGGGCGAAGGCACGAGGACCTGTGAGGGAGGCAAGGAGGCAAGGAGGCAGAGGAAAGAGTGGACAGGCACTGAAGGGAATGGAAAATATTATGATTGCAGGGAGGGAGCGTCTGGGAGATGGCAAGAGGCGATACGCAGTTGACAGGTGGACGCTGAGGGACGTGTGGAGACAGACACCGTGTTTGCACAAACTCGTCCGCTGATGTGCACGGGGAGATTTTAGCCAAATGCCTTCAGAGCCACGGAGACAAACACACACTATCTCCTCTCTTCATTGTTTCTGCACGTCGTCACATCCCCGTCCAGTTGTTTCCTCATCACTCCGCAGCCCCAGTGACTAACTGTCCGAGTGAGAAATGCAAATATTTCAACTGCACTCCATTACGGGGATGCATCCGTAATGCACCCCCCCCCCCCCCCCCCCCCGGCCCTCCCTCGCCAGGCCACTTGTGTCAATACAGGCGAAAGGGGGAGAGATATAATATGATAAGATAGACTGCTGACCTTTTCTCCCTGATCAGAGGCGTCGGGGGGGGGGGGGGGGGGGGGGGATGACAAATAACCCGTTAAGTCAGGCACAGGATGCTGACGCTGAGCAATACTGACGCCCCACACTTTCCACTCTTGCCTCAATCACTCCTAAACACTGGGAGAAGTTCAGTGTGTACTTCCAAGGCACAAACAGAGAGAAGATTCCGCCTCAGACAAACAGACAAACTCTCCGGCTTTGTCTGAGAGCTTATTTCAAACTGAAATACTTCATATATGTAAACACACTTTAAAAATAAGAATTGATCTCTGCAAACTCCGTGAGAAAATAATATAGGAATGGAACTTTTTTCCCCGTTTTACACAAGAACCCTCCTTTCTGCATCATTTCTCTTCTTCGTGACCTCATGCAATAAAAATTGTAATGACTGAGACTATGTTGAAATCAGTAGATAAACTGCTTTCTGTAAGTATACGTCAAAGATTTGGAACTTACTATTTAGAAAAGCATCTTCAAACCGGAAAGAATTGGCCTCTGTCTTTTTTTATGAGGCCAAAACGTGTCGATGACTCGCAAATAACTTATAGAGTGTTTAGACATATTAAGTTCATGTTTCTTTATTTCGAAATGATTGGGATCAACTTGTTTTTGTATATTTGAAAAAAAGAAAATCATTCCTGACAGGCTGTATGTACAAAAAAACGGGAAAAAAACACGATACCCAGCTCGACTCCTCTCACACCACAGCAGATGGAGAGAGGAGACATCTGCAGTGTGAGTAACGAGTGCACAATCCATCTCTAACTTCCCCCCCCCCCCCCCCCCCCCCTCTTCCTCCGAGTGCGTCTGTCCCTTCAACCCCGCGGCTAAACACACTCCATTGTATTCCTCGTGTTGACTCTCAAGAAAAAAACTGTCACCAGCGCTCCCGTCCTGTGCCATCGTCTGGCTCCTCGGGAGGGGGGGGGGGGGGGGGGGTGGTGGCTCCGTGTGCCAGCATGTTGTTTATACATGTGTGTTTGTGGGTGGGCTGCCCCCCCCCCCACGCCTCCTTGTCTCCATTGAGGTGATTGGCGTGGCAGCAGCGGACAGTAGACGCTGATCTCATGTGTCGGGTTGAAGGCATCGAGCAGGTGACGCTGCTGCAGTAAGTCAGGTAAACCCAATAAATGACACAGGTGCTGAGGGGCTGCCACTTTTACGCAGGGGCCCTACGCCGAGGAGGCAGCTGTCTGTCAGACCAGAGAGTCACAAGTTCAACTCCGGCTCCTTTGTCTCAAAGTTAGGCCCTCATCCCTGGAAACTGTCCACGGCTCTGACAGCTGAAGATAATGTCTTTGAACGTTCTTGTTTGTTCTCATCTCCAATTTGATTTAAACTGATGTTTACCTGAAAACAAAAACAAAGTTGGCGAAGAGCAGGTGATTATAGACGTTTCCTGTCAGAGCTGGTGGAGACCAAAACCAGAGCTAGAAGAGGAGGAACATTGGACTTAAACTCACCTGTTAGACCGGAAACACAACTTAAAATGAATGATTATCAATAAGTAGCTGTCACCCAATGAACTTAGAATGTAATGGTGTGAAATAGTTGTGTTGGCAACTTGTTTCCACTGCCTCCTGCTGGCCCCCCCAAATTACCAACCAGTACTCCCAGCTTAAACGAAACCGTGAAAGTGTTTCGATATCGTGACGGGAAAAACAGTTTCATTCGACATCAACATTTTGAGACTTTTGCAGACGCACGGGAAACGTTCCCTCATTATGCAAATCTATAATCTCGACAAGGCAGCGTGACATTTCTTTGTATTTGCTGCTGCAGATTAGCGGTGAATATAATCTCACAGCTGGCGCTCCCTGGCTCAGCCACCTCACTCTCAGCACATTTTAATAGCACAAAGGTAATACATATTAATACAGTAATTCAAGGGAATTGTGATTATGCATCGTGTATTTATAACACATTTGTGATGCACAGAAATTTAAGTCGATTTTTTTATTGTTTGGACTCAAATGTATTTTTCCCTAAAGGCATAATTCTTGGTGGCATTTTATCAACCTGTAGTTTCCATGTGCAGATATAAAAAAAAAGAAATAGAGCTAAAACTCCATCAAGGCCCCAAAATCCCCCAATGAAAGCACAATAGAATCCATGGGGTCTTGATTTTTATTCGGATGATATTTTTCATCAAGTTCCCGGCGTTATTATCCACTAGGAAATTGATGAAAACATCAAAATGATGAAAATATGTTGCAATTTTAGTAAAAGTAATAAAGAAATTCCTCAATCTTCTCCTTTTTATAGATCTGTACTAAATCTAATGAGTTCCATTCTGGCCAATGTCCAATACTTGTGTGTCATGGCAATTTGTTCAAGAGTTTTGCTGAAAATTCAAAGACAGACAGAAGTTATAAACCTTTAAACCTTTAAAGATGTTACTGAGAGTATCCAACTCATCTGGCTGCTTTTTACATTCCTGCTAATAAGGCAGTAACACTCCACACACTCGAAGGCACCCGGTGATTTTCTATGTTGCAGATGTAGCAATCGAACCATGAATAAAATATATTTTTCTCTCAGATCCTCCCTGTGCTACCGCAGCACTTTGCCGTTAACAGCCACAGCTTTTACAGTCAATGCCGACTCGCTCACCTCAGCCTCATACCCCCCCCCCCCCCCCCCCCCCCCCCCCCCCCCCCCCCCCTCCTGTGAGACAATTGATATTCATGGAGGGAAAAGCTTTACCCGGTTATACAGTATATTATCCCCCCCCCCCCCCTAATGCACCGAGCTCCATGCAGTCACTCAGACTCGAGCGCAGTCTTATATACTCTTGAAGATCACGCAGCGGAGGGGTGAAAGGTCTCGCTCAAGGGCACGCTGGCAGCGGTTGTCACCCCCCCCCCCCCCCCCCACTCCTCTGCTTTATGAACAAGGCGTGTGAAATATATGTTTCGAAACCCGGCAACGTAAATCCTGCACATTCCACGGGAGCACAGGTGGTTTTATCGTATCGCGTTTTTTTTTTTCTTTATCACACGTGCTCCCCGACAGCGGCCGAGATAGAAACGTTAAATCAAAAAAAAAACAGGAGCCGAGGATCCTCGCGCCAGGAGCATGTGATTAATAAAAGAGGGCAGGAGCGCGGCGGCTGACATTAGGGTGACATTGTGCACGTAAACATCTGTTTTGTTTAGTCAAGACAGGATGCTCCCTGGGGTTCCTGCTGCTTAGCATCATCAAATCCATGTGGATTTAATGTGTGTGTGTGCCTCAGCTTGTGTCTGTGTGTGTGTTGCATTGCGATACACGCAAGAGTGAATTTGTATGCGCGGTGTGGGCGCTTGTGCTTATGTGCAATGGGCTAATTAACTGTAGCTCCTGCACTACACACACACACACACACACAGACACGTTTTCTCCTTGAGGGATGAAAGCCGCCGGCAGAGGTTTAAGCAAAGGGTCAGACTCCGCGGCCCCTCGTGGGACTCGCTGGGTGGCTCCCAGTCGCCCTCTGGTCTCCTCATCTCAGCCAGAGTGGGAGAGGCAGGACGTAAACAAGGCGGCCCACGGGGACCGCACGGTTCACACTTGGGCTGAGGAAGAGGAGGAGAAAGAGAAAGGGCAGATCTGATGGGAGCTGGATGTTGTTGTTGTTTTTTATTTCAACCACACAACCTCCCTTAAGTCACCTATCCTGCCATTACAGTGAATTTGAGGGTCGCACGTGAGGGAATGACACCTGGGATGAGGATGCACCCCCAAAGCATCACTCACAAACAACCAGTGTGATCAGGGTGTGTTAGCATCCCTTTGATGTAGCACATATTCCTCTTGTGCGTTTCTTCCACCGGCTTCTAACCTAAATACTTCCACAAACAAGCCCACCCTCTTCCACGGCGCAATCATATCTATGCAAATCAGCAAATAAAACATGCACGCGAACATGCTCGACTGATTACATTTGTTTTGTTTGGTGTTTCCTCTCCACAACTTTGCGGGCGTCTCACCACGATCAGATATGTGCGATGATTATGCAAAAACATGCGTGTGAAATGTAAATACAAGGGAGCTCCTGGTGCACCGGGAAACATCAAAGACAAAGTGCCGTCCTTGTCAGAATAATGCACGTGTGAACAGATTTTTATATACATCACAGGAGGGTTTTGTTTGCTGGTGATTGTGCGGTGGAGAGTCGCACAACACACAAAATCCAAGCGGGCCAGAAGCCACTCACTCCAGATCCCATCTTCCTCCCCCGACCCCTCATTCCATGGATTGAATTAGCGCGCACGGACATTTAAGATCCATCGATCTTGGCAGAGGCTGAGATTAATTAATTAATTAGAGCTGTGGTGGGTGGGGGGGGGGGTAGGGTAGGG
>NC_070648.1:4500945-4549980 GCF_947347685.1 Pleuronectes platessa | reverse complement strand
ACAGGGAAAAGCAATGGGGACTTTTACATGCAAGTGATATGATTTCACAGATGAGATCCTGCAACACAGTTCTAACGTTATCAGACAACGCCGCTGTGTTCCGATGTCACCTGTGTGGCTCGATCTACACCACAGCCCCCGACAGATAACCGTCTAGAGCTCGATGGCACGACAGCAGATGGGTGTGTTTACCACAACAGTGAAGTTCATTCCTGATGAAATGAGCCGGGTTAAGGTCTGAGTCATAGCCAGACGGCTGCTGCTGTGAACAAAACAGAAGGCCCGGGCACACCAGGATTTACGAGGGCAAGATTTTTGCAGCAAAGTGAATTAATTCCGATGGAATTGCTGAGATCGGCGGAGCCACGAGAAAGTGAAATAAATCAGTGCAGGGAGAGTTCAACTTCGGTGAACTTTAACATGGATGTAAATCTGTGCCAATTGAAAGTCCTCTAGGGTGAGAGTGAGAGTAAATGGAGCTAGTGTGACGCACGAAAAAGATATGTCTACATTTCTTTTGTTAATTTCTTTTGCCTAATTCAAAGCATGATAATCATTGTTGTTAGTTTTGAGAGATTTTAGTGCACTTAACAAAGTCAGTTACTGGAAGTAGACCGGCAATCTGTAGTTATGCTCTAACCCCAATGGAGCAATGCTGCTTTTCTGATGAGGTCATTGCCTTCAGATGTTAATAACAATAACCTTATTTATAGATCACTTTACAAAATCCAATTCACAAAGTGCCTTACGAGGTCAGCAGAATAAAACACACAGGTCATAAAATCATGAACACAACAACAATTTAAGGAATCGCAAGTATTAATAGACAATATAATTTTGAAAGGAGAAGATGTGTAAGTCTTTTATATGAATTCTTAAAAATAATATTAGGAAAGTCTCTCTGATAAAAGTATGTTTTAACAAGGGATTAAAAAGAGATTCCATGACTCAGCTGACCCAGATACAGCAGGCTAGCTGCTTCCAGACTGTGTGCTACGCTAAGTGAAAAAAAATACTGTGTATTTAACGGACATACACGATAATGGTAGTAAAAACTGCAGTTTTCACATAATCTGTTTCAAAGTCTTGTTTCACAAAATTTCATAAGATCTTATTAATAATGAGGAATTAGCTTCTCCCTCAAACACTCTTCCCCCCCCCCCCCCCCGTGGACAGATTTGAATTATAGATCAAACTCACACATCTGGAGTGAAAGTCAAGAAAAACCATCGTCTCATGCAAAAAGGTAGATTTGCTTTCAGTGCACGTTTCCCAGTACAAATCTCAAAAAGATACCTGTTGACGCAACCCCTTCTCGTCTGTTAACTGAAACTACCCATACCGTCTATTTACAGTATTCATAGGCTGCTATCAGGGGGAATTGACCCACGTGTTCAACCTTGCAAAACACATCTGGACTGCGAGACTGATGTTTATCACGTCTGGAGTGAGGGGTTCATGTCCCACATGCAGGTGGCTTTAGAGATGTCAGTGATTCTCCTCATGTTCATAGGAGCAGTAGTGCTGTGGTAAGACGGCGTCTAGCAGAGGCTGGTTGTGTATTTTCTCCACCTAATTGCATTCAAATCATTTTAAAAACTAATTATTTTCATCCTCCATCCCCTGGCTCGTATAAAAAAAGGGGCCTGAGTGGCGAGGCAATAAAAGAGGAGGTGCTCCAAACTTGAGAATGAATGTCCTTCTGTCCCTCTCGCTCTCTTTTGTTAGAATTTGCAAAAGAATTGTTGTCGTTTCTAATGGTTTGAAAATGGCACGGCTAAGTAGCCCCGGCTCAATCCTGCCTGATGAGTATTTTGCAGCGAGCTCCCATTTTGAACTTGTTCCGTGGCGTCGGGGGGATTATGGTCGGGTCGTGTGGCTGCTGCAAATTTGGTTCACGGTTGACTTGCGGTAACATTTTCCAGACACTGATAGACGCGGCCGCCAACCCGTGCTTCAGTTTATTCTCTCTTTCACTCCATCACTCACTCTCCCGTTCACTCACTCCCTCCCTCCTTCCCTCCCTCCCTCCCTCACACACACAAACACACAAACACACATACGGCGGCACAGAGCTAAAAGGATTATGATGATGATGATGGGTTGAGGGGGAAATTTGCAGGTTCCAGCTGCTCTCATCATGGAAGCCCTCACACACCCTCACCTCCTGTGTGGAACTCAGGCCTGGCAGTGCACCGGGGTTCCACCCACACCAGCCTGGTGCTCCCCAGGTGGGCTGTGGCACAACAAAAACCTAAATATTAAAAACATGAATAGTTGACCTTACAAACCTGTGTTGGTCCTGTGAAGGCAGCGTCTACAGGACACAGTGAGGGAAGGTCTTTATATTAGTAAACAAACATTTACTTCAAATAGGAATTGATTTGATTTTAGTGGTCAAAGGTCATAATGACTTCATATGAGACGGGGGGAAAAAATTAATGTGGACAGAAAATGCAGTGGCTGGTGGAGGCACACAACCTCAGGGCAGTAATTCAGGTTGTGTTGTTGCAGAGGAATAAAACCCATTAGCATACAACCTGGTCATTTGTGTAATTGAATATCATTTCTACTTTAGCTTTGAAAAATCATCAAGTGGCTTGGAAAACAAATACTTGAAAAACGCCACCGGGGGAAGGGGGCGGGGGGGGGGGTTCAAGATGGTCAGCACAACAGGACCAATTAATTAGCAGGAAGGTGTCATCCAGTCCGCGCCGGAGGGAGCGCTCCACTCGTTATGTTAACGAGAACCTGTGAAGCATTGTGGGTATGAATATTTCAGGGATAGATTGAAATGCAAAAAACACAAGCAGATTGTATTTCTTAAATATATTATTGCACTATTCCATAGTACATCACAGGTTCATGTATAATTCATGTAATTATGGCGATAATCTCTTTTCGGTTTGGAGTGCCGTCTCCCTCCGCCGTGTTGTCGTTGGCTGTTTAAGTATTTAACTTGAGTCCATTAAAGCAAATTTGTAATCTCGTTGAATGTCACAATAAAAGCATTAAGACCCCCCCCCCCCCCCCCCCCCCCGCCCGCCCCGAACTGTTGTAATAGGTGAGAACGTGTGGTTGAGGTTTCGTGCTGTTTTATCTTGTTCTTCCTCTCAGCCGCCTCACTTAAAGAAGCTTAACAACTCTCGGGGCCATTTCCACACCCACACCTGCCGACGTACCTAAAATCAGTTTGTCGGGGGGGGGGGGGGGGGGGGGGGTTCAGACAGTCAACTTACCTCCGGCTACTCCAGCTATTTTTACTTGCCAAGTGCTTGCCACTTCAAGACAGTCTCATCTGCAGTTTCTCTTGATGCCTCCCCGGTGCTGCTGTTTGATCAAGGCTTTGTCCCTCAGATTTTATTGGTTTATACTGATGCGGGGGGGGAATGAATGAGAAACAGGCCTGTGAAAAGGTCAGAAGTCAAACGAAAGATATGAATATCTCCATCCTCTGTTTGCTGGGAGGATATTGCCCTGATATTTGGACTGTTTTTCTTGAATAATTCATGGTCGACTGTTGCCAGTCAAGTGGAAGGTGCACACACAAACCGCTTACTGTCAAAATGTTTAGTCCCTGAAGCCCACACCAGCGACTCACAAACTGGGAACTTAGTGGTTCGCCAGCAAGTTAACTACCGGACGATTTGGGCTTCGGAGAGTGGTCATCCATTTGTAGGCGTCCTCGTCTATCACGTCACATCAGGCTCCACTGGGAGCAGCTTTTGTTTTTTCTGATAGAACTCTCCACACAAATAACGAAATTGATCCGTGTGCACCCTGCAGCACTTCAGGAGTTGATCTACACGTTCTTCTCTTTCCACTTAGAGATATTAAACTGAGGCGGCTACATTCGTGGATCTGGATTGAAACGTCAACGGTATGTTAAAACACGAGAGGGCAAACGAGGCGACTGGGAGATTTATGATTCGTCAGTTCTCTCGTGTCTGCTTGTCCATCTCTCTCTCTCTCTCTCTCTCTCTCACGCTCGACTCTTTATCTCCCCTCCTTACCCTCCGATTAGATCATCATCCAAACCCCCCCACCCCCCCTCCCTCTTCAAGACCTAGAGGACTTCTCTCTGAACGCACAACTGGATCCGTGCCTCTATTTTTCCAAACGAGACAAGACCACTTTTACTAGCTCAGAGGTCAATCTCACAGGGATCTGATTGGGCCGTAATTGAATTTGAGGGGTCAGATCAAACCCAAAGCAACCCCCCCTAGCCCCCCCACCCCCGCATCCCGCCCCGACAGCCGCGATAACCTCAGGAGAAAGGAACAAGAGGAATACGAAGGCGAACCCCGTCAGGAGCAGGCGAGATTAGATCTAGCAGGTTCTCAGCGGAGGCCATTTACTGTATCTGTTTTGCTTCCACAGGGAGATTGGGTTAGATGCATTTGATAGCAATGCGTCGCTGAGGGGAAAAAAGTTGAGATCTTAACTTCATGTGGAAGAAGCCTCCGACGAGACGTGACCGATGGATCCTTAATGGTTTAACTGGGCTGAAGCACGTTGAATCAATTCTCCTTCCTTCATTAAAGCAGGAGGACGTCTCAGCTGATTACCAGACATGCCTACGTACTGGTGCTATCCCTCTAAAGCACAGGAAGTGATCTCACCATCACTTAGTGACTATCATCAGGGATGAGCTCAGAGGAGGAGGAGGAGGGGGGGCCGGGGCAGTAGTATGTTTATTATAACAGATGATCTTGACCACAGGACAGAAGTCTCCCCGTGTCCCTTTGCTCTTTATAAACCCAATGAATTCGATTTTTGTTTTTGTTTTTGCAAAAAGCCATTACCGATTCAAGTCGGTGCTTTAACCCTTTGTCCTTGTTTCGGGATGCAAGTTACTCCATGTTTATCAAGCGGAGTTTAGTTTCAAGGTGTTTGAGCACTCAGGTTTTTTCTAATTAAACATGCCTCTGTTAGAAAATAACATTTTTGCACTGCTGATGGATATCAGGAGCCTGTTGGGTATCAGGATGTGGAGTTAATTCATTCAGAGCTGGAATATATTTATTGGCTGCGTGGTTAAAAAAAAAAAAAAAGAATCCTAACATTTTAACCGGGAACTCGCTGCTCCTTTCATATTGAGCGACTCGTGCATGGAACCATTGTCTTGTGCTGTTGTGCCTCTCGGAAGCTTCCCCTCCTGCATTAATGGACACGTGCACGTTTAAAAGCATTTCAATCAATGAGACTGAGTCTTCTAATGGGGGCCCCCTTTCAGGAAGAGGAGCTGGAATGTATGTTTTCATTACAAGGACCCGATTGCAGTGTTCACTCAGCGCACTCAGCCCTGTACTGACATGAGAGGTGCGCTGCAGGATCACTGAAGAGAGCAAAGAGCTTCTCGGAGATAGACAATAGAGAGGATGGATGGATGCCCCCCCCCCCCCCCCCCCCCCCTTCCTGCATCATTCCTACTTTGATTCACCTGGAAGAAGATGAGGCCGACATCTTCTACACCTGACGTCATTTCAGCTGATTGGTGGATTAAAGTAGAGATGATGATTTGAAACTTACAAAGTCTCATTCAAGTTTATTCATTCACTAAAGGAACAAAATACTTTATTTAAAATGTGATTTATCCAGTTTGACCTCATTTTGTTACTTTATTTTCAAAAATGTTCGATAAACAACATGCAAATGAAAATCGCTTTACTTTAAGGAATTTCTTCTTTTCTATTTTTGACCAGTTGTAACTTGGACTCAAAGATCAATTGATAAGGTTTCACTCGGCAAAGGTTAAAGGTCACAGTGACCTCATGAGTCTGGAAAAAAGTTTGTGGGGTATTAATTCTAGTATGAGTTTGGATTTCTTTAGTTACCTGCCAATTTGTATGAGTTTCTTCTGTATCTGTCTTTCCATATGGTCTGCGTCTTTGGTCCTGCAAACTCAAAACACAACATATGTTATGATCCGACACCCTTAATGTGCTAATTGTGTCGTCACCTGGAAACATCCCAGTGAATTACCCACCAGCACTGGTTTTCATTGCTGGTGGGTATGTACAGTAAGCGCTTCCTGTAGATCAGCAAAGTTATAAAAGCAACACTAGCCCAAAGTATTTCCCTGCAGGCGATCACAAGCTCGGGTGGCAGCCATCAGATCCTTTGACGAGAATAGAAAAGGTGTTGTTAATGACTCCGGTTTAAGGTGGCGTGAGAGAAGAGTGTGAGCGCGGTATAATTAATTCTTGATAGCGGCAAAGTGTTCAAGAGTGACAGCAGAATTCCTGCTGTCCTGCATCGTAGTGTGTGTGTGTGGTTGTGCGGTGTCAACGGGTGTGTGTGTGTATCTGTGATGATGTCGCTCGTGAAATGATTCAATATGTGTTAATAGCCAACACCTCTTTTCTCCCCCCCCCTCTCTTACTTTGTAATATGAAAACATCTCCATTCGGTATAATCATAAGTGGACGAAGTTTCAATTTCCCCAACTTCCAGCAAATACAATTAATCAAACTAAATTGTGACACATTTAATAAACCTGATATTGCCTTTGGTAATGCACTTGAGCAAAAAAATTAATTACTCTTTCCTATTGTGCCGTGCAAATACGGAATTAATTTAATTAGGGGCTAAGACCCGTTGAGAAGCCTTTTGTTGCACCGGTCTGCAGGTTCGGGTGGCGCTCGTTATGTCATGCACATTAATCCACTTGTATTTACTCTTTGTTGATTTACAGAAAGAACGGTGCAGGCAAAGCTGAGTTCGGAAAATAAATAGGTTGCATGTAACATGTGGAGCATGACTGTTATATCCTGTGTATGACAAAATCCTCATTATGTGGCACAACCCTCTCTTTCTGTTTAGGGTTTAACAGATGTCTAAAGGCTCCGGCTTCATTCATCCTGAAACTAATTGCATATGAACTAACTTTCAGATTTTTTGTTTTGCTCCAGCTGCTTGTGCGTGACGGCGTTAATGTATTTGAATTCTTTCTGTGAAACTGTGCAAAAACAAAGTGTGTGTGTGAAAGAAGCCTTGCAGATTTTCCTTCAACTCTTTATTTGACTTGATTTGACTAAAAAGTCCTCAGACAAAGACCAGAGACAATATTTGTCGGGCTCCACGAGCTGCTAAAAGGCTCATTACCCCTGATGTCAGAGGAACTTGATGGTTATATAACGAAGACTGTAAATTAAAATGGGCACAGTGTCTCCACTTCCTCACACAATCAGGAAATTAGACTGTAATGTCCTGATTACAAAAAGCTGGCATCTTGTGGCAAAGAAGTCATTTGGAAAATATGGGGATGGAGCCAGGAAGCAAATTCACAGGCGCTCAACCAATCATGACTCGGCGAAATAACCAAACCTACAATAATAATGAGTCATTCAAGCAAACGTGTGATAAGAACCATCTATAATGGCAAAATAACAACTTTGAGGAAAATGTGTTGGAACAATTATTCGATGTCCCATCCGCTAACATGTAGGAGGCTGGATTTGATGTCATGTCGGCCATCTTTATGTAAAGCACATGGTTCATTAGTGACCGGCTATGGGAAAAATTGATAACATGTATTTATTAAGCTAATCTTGCTATCGCTAGTTAGCTTTTTGCCGAGGGACTTCGCATTTGATCTGATCTGAGATGCCGGTGCTCTAGTGTGACACCTAGTGGCAGTATATATATACATACACATAACCTCTGTGTAACCCGTACATGCAACCTTCAAGCAGTTATTTCAAGTGCTGCCTTGATAAAAGCCGAGTAGATATATAGAAGTGTGTTTTATAAATACTCCCTATCCGTCTCATTACCAATCCGAGACCTCCTGATATTTTATCTTCGCTCGACAGCGGTTCAGACGATCACACGTACTGTTACACCTACAAAGGTGCGTGTTGGCGCCGCAGTCATATTTTCAGATAACATGTGTTTTCAGTGGAAGATGATAATTCAATTCTTCGCTTTACAGGCGACACAGTGTTGGTACTCAGGAGAACAACATAACAGCAACCCTCACAATTATCATGTATTATCGTACAGAAAATAATATATGATAATTAACTTTCAATGCCAACACGACATTTGGTTTGTTTCCACTGACTCGATATGTGGATATTTTTGATGAAAGAGAATAAACCAACAAACACAACCTCCATATTTTTTTCCATTTATCACTTTAGAGCATAAATAAAAGCAGAGTTAATATTCAGTCCTTGTAGAATTTTAACCTTGTTTGCAACCAGCTTCCCATTTTATTCAACATAATAAAGAAACACAGGTCATCAACTCGTTATTAAAAGCTTTCCGAGCCGCAGCGTGTGTAAGTTTAATCTCCACTGTGTGATATTCATATGCTCACATTAGCATTTTCTACCTTAATGTGCAAAGTGTAGATATGCCACCAGGGAGGTCGGTCATTAGTCATGTAGCGGAGGGGATATCTCACTTTGTGGAGTTGTGCGTTGCTGAGTTTTCCTGCAGGCACTGTGGCCAGTGTGACCCTGCAAAAAAACACATAACACAAACTGTAGCCTTTAACTGGATAGATTAATGAAACACACTTGACAATTCAAGGGTTATTTATGCTCTATGTTAGATTTGTATATGGAAACCGATGGAGCCCTGTGTCCTTTGGTGTTCACGTCTTCAGATAAAAGCAAAATCGAGGGAAACAGAAGAAGAAGTCGTGGAGGGCAGCGTAGCTAATCCTTCGAGTGACAGCCGTAGGACACGAAGAAGAAATTCAAACAGAGGTTGACATTTGTAAGACTTTGCGTGTTGATATCTGTATAATTGTATTTGTTCGGGCCTAGGGGGCGTAATGTACCTTTTGTAATGTACCTTGTTTATTGCTGTCAGAAACTCTCGACTCCACGCTGCCCTCTAGTGGATGTGTTGCTTAACATCTCTGCCAACGTAAAGTCTGTATATGGGCAGCTTACATTGTTTAACAAAGATATTTCTCTTTTTGTACGTAAAGGCAACTTTAATCAGCCTTAATTGTGGAAATTCAAATTGTTAAACATTTTTAAAAGATGATATACAGTTTGACAGTATATTTATATAGAATTAAATAAGCTACCTTATAGATTTAATAAGCAGTAGAGGGGAAAAAGCTGGTTTTTACTCTTCTTCCATAATGTCATCACACATGCTTTGCATCTCCATTTTTCCATTGCGTGTCCTCGGGACGTGTTTTGTCTTCTTTTTTTTTTAACTGTGTCCACATTTGAAATGTCATGTCCTTGGAAACATCAGCAAATCTACTTCATTGTTCTTTACTGTTTCCAAAAATGGGTTTTTCTGATGACATCTTGTTTTGAAAGAGCCAAACAAACTCGAGATGACAAACGCGAGCCCCGTTCGTTTCAACAGCCAAACAATATTTGTCAAATAGAAGGTAGAGAACAATCAGTTCCAGATGAAATGTTGTTGTTGTATGCTTTCATTTTAAGTTACTTGTATGGAATTTGTCAAAATTAATCATAGTTGGCCCCTGGAAGGAAGCTGCTTTCCTCCTGTTTCTATATTTTACATTTAAGAAATCCACAAAAGAATAGATTGCAGCTTCAGACAACAACAGATATGTGCCTGGAGATTTATGGATGTTTAAAGTGAATGAGATCCGAGTGCACATCACAAGGTGAAGCGGCGCTGAACGTGTTTTGTCTGAACTGACTCACCGTGCAAAGTCATCACTGGGGAGTCGGCGGCGACAGCAGATGTCATGCATTTCTGATCCAGCATCTAAACTGTGTCTTCCAGCGAACATGCACTTGTGTCGCACACTTCTTTCAGAACTCTGGGTTTCATCTGTTCGACAGCAGGGAATTAATCTGATAGAAATCTTATTCTGTGCACTAATACGGAGCAGATTAGGAAAAGTGAGTTCATCTGTGCTGTGGTGTGTGTAGGAGTGCAGGAAGGGATGTTTAGAGTGTGTGGGTGTGTGTGTGTGTGTGTCTGTGTGTGCACTAGAGTAAAGCCTCACACAGAGCACAGTTGGGGTCGTATTCTGCCTCACCAGCTCACTAGCACCCCCTACTGCTATGCCACTGAAGCCTAGTGGCAGCAGGCTGATTTCATCGCTCTTCAGACTGACTTGCATCAATGTGTGTGTGTGTGTTTCTGTGTCTGTGTGTGTGTGTGCACATGTGGTCCAAGTATAGATGAGAGCCTCAAACCCTGCAGGGGTGCAGACATGGTCGCTGGGCTCGTTGTGGAATGTAAACAGTTTTCTCTTCTGCAATGTTCAACACTTTTCCCTTTACCTTTGTGACTGTGTTAAAACATGACCGAGCACGATTAAGCATTGATAGACTAGTTTGTGGCAAATACACGATTACACATCATTTGGTGCATTTTAGTGCATTGATCGAGTTGTCGAAGTCAATATTGTCCTGAGCTGTAAGTCACGTGAATGGCTGTGCACGTGTGTGTTTGTGTGTGCGCATATGAGTGAGTGTGTGTGTGTGCATTACGGCTAATGAGGGAGGGCCGGTGCTCTGCCCTGGGGGCCCTTCCTGGAGCGCTACTCCAACTCAGACAGCGGGATGATTAATGGAATGTAAATGTTGATGGATTATTGAACAGGGAAATGATAAAGTTGGCCCATAAAAACCAAGCAAGGCACTCGGAGTCAATCTGCATGGGTGTGTGTGTGTGTGTGTGTCGGGGGGGGGGGGCGTGCATTGAGGGTGTTTATAAGGGCAGAGCCCGAGGTTTTGAAAAGCCACGACCCTTCCACGACCCTTTCACCTCCGTTTTAAACGGCTAACCAGGAAAAGCAAAAGCTGGTGGAAGCCAAACACGGAGCAAAAAATCAATGAGGTTTATAAGTGGATCAGCGATACCCAGAGAAATAAAAATCATATGACGTAATTAAATCATCTGTTGGATAATCACCGTAAATCACAAAGTTTTGTGTTTCTCTTCCCGTGTTTGTCGTAATTCACTTAAAGACGAGTATCGAGTGTCAGAAATAGCGAGCAGGCAAACCTCTGCTCTTTCTCTTATTCAATAGCTGTCAGCTCCAGTAATTAATTCCCTGCAGAAGGGAGGCACTTATAGACTCGATACTAAATGAGGAAAAATTATATGCCAGATAATATGCGGCCGTATGAATAGCTATATATGCACACAGATAACAGAGTACATTTTCATGGGCTAAAAGAAACTCAGTCATAATGGAAACGTATATCTTCCGATCAAACCATTTCTGCTCAGGGTAATGAAATCTTTATTTAATCACATGTGTGTCAAGTTTAAGTGTCCCTGTATATGATGTGCGTTTCAATGTGCCCGTCAGGAAAGAGCAGGAGATGTAACGACACATAGATCGAGGTTTGACACACAGATGTGAGTGGATCATTAATCCTGCTAAGTTAAGCGTCTTTTAATAAACCCGAAGGAAAACGAAGTTGAAAAACCGCAACGTAAAAGAATAAACAGAGCAAGGTCCCACAACTTGTGTATCCTTGACTTTGAATTTCACACCCCCGTATCTCGGCATCTTATCTCCTCTCGGATGCTTTAAAGTTCAGCTCGGCGGATTTGAATCAACAGACAAACTTCGGGGGGAGAGGGAGGATTAGTCGATTGTTGCCCTTGCCGCACCCGAGCAGAATACAAGGAGCCGGAGCGCCGTTTTGACTAGACCTCCCCTACAGGAACACACACCCCATACCAAATGAAGCTCCTCTAAAGGCCACTTGCATAACTCTTCAGTGAGGAATGACCTTTTATTCTTCTACTGGTGCGACACCGACTCACAGCCAGAGACCGAACAGTGTAATAAGTTTCATGGCTCACAGAGCGGCTCTGAGACGCTTTATTTATAGGAAACCATGATTCTGTCTCTTTTTGTTAAATGTTACAATTCTGGAGCAAACACGTTAAGTTGTTCTTTTTCCTTTATGGCGCACAAATAACTTTTTGTTCTTTGTTCACGATGTTTTTAAACAAACGCATCAATTTTAATGAACGTAGAACTTGTATATGTATTAAACACATTATCATTAAATGATCCGTGTGGATAAAAGGCCCATGTGACGCTTTAATGAATAAGTAGCATCACACAATTTTAAATATACACAGTATATAAAGATGGATGATTTGACTGTTCCTCAAAACACCTTGATTACCTCCTGGTGGCTGGCTGCAGTATAGCTCATAAACCCAGTCTCCTCCATGTTAGTGGATCATTTTTCATTTGAACTATTATGTGGCATATGACATCACCAGTGCAAGATGGCCGCACCCGTCTGCAAGATGTTTTGGCTTCATTTCTGTACAGTGGGAGAGAGAGGAGACATGTGGTCCATCTTTATAACCAGACACTGATTAAAATCAAAACAAAGAGGAAAATACATTTGATAAGTGTAGCATACGAAGATAAACAGTGATCAGAAAACAAAGAATACAGAGTGTCAGATTAAACGCGTCCAACACACTGCTGTCCAAGCAAACAACAAGAAGACACAGACACACAAAAGACATTTAATTTCCCCACTGATAAGACGTGTTTCCCAGCATGCAGTGCCACCCTCGGAAATTCCCCATGCCAGCCGGTGGCAGATGCTGCAGTCTCAGCCTTCCTGCGCGGTGACAGGCTCCGGTTCCCTGGCTAACAAGCCAGTTGTGGGGAAAAGCACAGTTATGGCATGAAGGCCTCCCCAGCGCTGTGCCATTACCCAGCTCCCAGGAGGGCTGAGGGAGATCATCATTTTCACATAACAAACCGTAGATTATTATTTTGCAGACAGCTTCCTCAAATGGAAAATTAGCTTCCGCCAATCGGGCGTCTCTCCGCCCCCATTCAGCGGCGACGACTTACCAAGCGTAGGAAAGCTGCGTAAATGAAACTAATCACAGGAAAAGTGATCCCCACCTTCTGCTGGCAGGAGCCATCAAGCGGCGCGGAGACGGGCTGCTTAGAGCCGTGAGCTCCCGGAGGGTTGGAATGCCTGCAAACAAAGACAGGCAACAAATTGCTGTTTGTGGTACAATCTAGCAGAGATTGTGTCCAATTCCTTTGGATGCACAAATGATTGTTTTCATTATGTCTTTTGTGTCGTGCCTGGATTTAGCAGCTGCCGTCGCATGTAATTATTTGCACAATCTGATTTTCACATAACAAGATTTTTTCCAGCAACAAATGTGATGCATATGTTACATTTTAAAAATGGAGAGCTAGTTGTTTACTAGTTGTTTGAGCCATATTGCATCACCTGACCTGAATACTACGCTCTGATTTGTCTAAACTAGTACCAGGTTGTGTTCAAGCACCTTTTTTTTTTTTTAAGTTGCTCATGTCAAAGTGCTCCATCATTTTATTCAAACTCTCCACAGCCATGCAGAATTAACCTTGAGCTCCCATTCAGATGATCCATTGATTAGCCTGGTGATTCACAAGACAAATGATTCCCTTTCCCTGGATGATGAATGGGCGAGAGGAGAGTGTCAGAGGTGTGTGGGACATAAAGAACAGAACATGACAGGTTGGGCAGTTAGCTGATCCTTGAATGTCAGGAGGCCGAGACTTGTGGCGCTTTAAAAAAAGGGGACGGTATAATCAATGAGCTCTGACATGTGATGATAATTGCTAAAAGGTAGAATACAACAATGTTCATTATTACCAAAATCCAGCCAGGGAGGAAGACATACTCAAAAATATGTTGTGTGGTTCATATGTCTCCTTAAGGAAGGTGTTTTTAAAGCAAACATGAATAACATATTTATTTTTAACTAACATCTTTCCCCATAAGCCAGAGTCAGTTTTTATAAATTGTACTTGTTTGAAGAGGTTTTCAAATTATGATAAGCCAATGAACTACTGGTCAAACAAGAGAATGAAAGCTTTAATATTTGGCTCGGAGGTGATACCTCATATAGGAAAGGAACCTTAAATCGATATTATTTGACAGATTTTGTTCAACTGTACTACTCTATCGAGAGCACGCTTTTTCTTTTCATTACTCACAATGAGTGTGTGGTAACGTGACCTCTGTATAATCCATAGAAGCCTTTTTTCTCCGTTTGTCCTCTGTGGGGTTTTCACAATAAATTCAATCGCACACGCGGATTGCTTTCATTGATTCTCACATTCGCCCCCCCCCGTCCCACAAGACCAACATGTATTCTGCATCACCTTATTCCCCCTTACACACCTCACTGCTCTCTAATAACGTGACCCTCTTGCGAGAAACAAGAGGGTTACCCGAGCGGCCCGTTGGGATTGGACCAATTTAAGATATTCGCAGTGGCAGGGCTAACGTATCATTACGCGTTGAAATCTCTGGACGAGCCACATACTAATTAATTGAATCAGAGCAATACACGGGTAGGGCCAGAGGCTACAGATGGAGGGAACTAGGCCTCGCGGAAGAAGGATGGAAAAATCCTACACACGAAACACGGACGGAGGAGGAGATGAGAGGTGGGGGGGGGAACCTCGTGGGGATTGTGGCTTAAGGCAACCTCTTTTTCTAGGCAACAGATCTTCAGTGCATGTAATTAGACGGGGCAGGGGCGGGGGGGTCTAGGCAGCGTTTTTTCCGTTAATATATCGCTGATATGTCTCGCTGTCCGTGATGTATGTGAAGGAGGTGGTGGTGGTGGTGGTGGGGGGGGGTGGTGTTCGAATAAAAGCTCTCACCAGAACCCTCTAAATTAAGATTTATTTAAGCGTGCGCTTGGAATAAAATTCATGGGACGGACTAAGCTGGCGCCGTGGGACCTGAAAAAAAAACGGTGGATGTATTAACGTCTTGGTGTGTGAGCATAACTTCATCTATTAGGATGATGGAGGTGGCTGTTGGCTCTGCTGGCGACAGGAAGTGGCGTGCCTGTATTTCTACCGCGTCGGTTGACAACCGAAGGTGTGGGGGGGGGGTTGGAGTGATGTCTCCGGTGTGGACGAGTAGTTTGATGAATGATTGGTTTGTCCTGCTGAGATTATTTCATTCTTCTTGCAAATTGGATAGCATACGGATATTAGGATGAATGCCGGTGAGCCTCCCGGCGTCACAATGATGCCCGGTGATGTATGTCGGACGAGGTGCATTCAAACAGGGAGCCGGTGAGATACGGTGGAGGAAGGCAAAATGAGGGATGCAGTTGAGAGAAGGGGAGATGCTGCACCTCCCTGTTGATGAGAGGCAGAGCAAGTGAGGTGGGGGGGGGGGGAGAGAGGAGAAGAAACATGGGCTTCTTCACTGCTGGGATGAGAGAAAGCAGGAGAAGCTGTGGAATCATTCACAGCTGCTCTTCTCCACCCGGCGCTCCAGTTGGTATTCAAGTCCATGAGGTAGAACAGGAGCTTCACTCCTCTTCCTTCCCGCTGTCCCTTTCTCTCTCTCTCTCTCTCTCTCTCCCTCATTGTGCCGATGATAGATGGAAATCTCCGACTGCTGTAAATTGAACATTGCTTCCAGCCGAACATTCACAACGCCTGTCCCCGTCCCTGCTGCTATCATTGACTTCATACGGCGTGGTCTGCCGCTGACAGGCTCGGGCTTTAATGGAATAGCTTGAGACGTTCGAGTGTTGACAATGGCGCACAAGACGGGGGGGGGGGGGGTTAAAGCACCGCTGGAGCGCTGACAGAAATGATGTCGCACAACTTTGAATGGACACGGTCGACATCGATAAACTGCTGAAATTGGGCCGAATTGAACGGTTGCAGTCAATTTTGTTTTGGCATCTCTTTGAATTTCAAAATAAAACAATTGGGCCCGATTAGATCTGTGTGTATATTGACCTTGAGGGCATGAGTGTTCATCCGATCTGTGCTTTCTTCTTCTGAAACTAAAAGCAGAATATCCCACATAAAGGATAACGCCAACAAAAACAACAACAAAAAATCATCTCAGCAGTTGCCAGCCTGTCTCTCTCTCTCTGGACCCCCCTACACCCCTCTACCTCTCTCTCCTCCATCCCTCTCTTCTTTATCTCTCGCTGGGTGATGTCTCCAGTTCAAAGCGCACACTGCACACGGACGGGGGGGGACTTAATCTGCCGAGCACGCTACAAAGGCGACCTTGAGGGGAGGTTTGATTGAGGTGTTCAAAAACCCGGGTGAAGAAGAGGATTGATAGAATCAAGCAAGTGGGATTACTTCACATTCCGTACCACACCCACCCCCGCTGACCGGGGGATAGTGTTGCAAATGAAGCACCGCCACAAGTCTGTGAAGAGGGGGATGAGAAGGATGAAGGTTGAGGGTGGAGAGAGGAAGAGGAGCGGGAGGACAGGAGAGAAGGAGATGGCATCTGAGACAAGAGAAACTTCTTTTTTACTCCTGCAAACTTCTGCATGATCAAACCTCAGAATCCTGCAGACAGTGAATATTGATGCCGGAGTTTGACTCTTTTTAGTTTTTTCTTTCCCGAGCTTTGAAATGTACAAGTTTTTGATTAGATCCACAAAACCTTAAGCTCCAGTTGTGTATATATATATGTATGTGTGTGTGTGTGTGTGTGTGCAAGAGAAAATAAATAAATAAAGAATCACTTCTACAGACGGGAACGAATGTCAAATATTTTAGAAAAAGACGTTTTGAATTTGAAGAAACACGAGTGCAAACCTTTGCGTGTATTTGTTTGCTCCGAGCTTCCTCTCCTCAAGAGGGCAAAAATTGCCGGTGCCTATTGATTCCTCCCGTCTGTCTTTGGAGCTATGCTAAGTGGAACGCGGCTTATTTGATACATACTCTTTGTGTTGTTACATAAATGCTCCTCTGTGTGCATTTTCCCTATTCATCTTCTCCCGCTCTTTAGAATAAAAAGGGCGGGCGGATGGGGTGGTGGGGGGGGGGGACTCGAGACGCTCTCGGCACTCCAGTCTCAGCCGCATTCATCAGTTTGCGAGAGCCGCGCAATTATTCCCCCTTCTTCACTCAGAAAAGTCAACCTGCCTGTACCGGCAACGCAGATGAATGACTGTTGTCTCCTCTGCCAGATTATTAGCCGGGAGATGTGTGTACACCGACGTCTCTGACGCCTCACGTCTCTCCCCCCCCCCCCCCCCCCCAACCGCCACTGCCACTGCCACCGCCGCCACCCTATTCAATATGTTCCCCTTTGTGTTTCTCATCAGGAAAACAAAATGCTGTCGGGAGGGACGGGGGGGGGGGCTGCAGACGCCAGCACAAAGCTTGATGAGAGGCTTGATGATGACAAGCGGGAAGGATCTGACACAGGTGCCCTCTAGAAAGATGTGTCCCCTCGCTGCTGCTGCTGCTGATGATGAGACGGAGGAAAAGCAGTTTACCACTCTTCACCCGTAAGGTTGAGGAAGCTGGATAAAACCAACGCGGCGGGCGGATAGGAAATGAAATCAACTGGCATCGCATGTGTCATTTGTAACCATCAGGCAAATGTGGAGAATTATTAAATGGATCGACGCGAACGCACGACTAAAGCACTCCACGCTGAGATACATCATTCAGTCGAGAGGAAATACATTTCTGTTATCCATCCATCCCACTGTCTATAATTTAATGGTTTGGTGTGTGCTTCACCTCGTCCAATTCCCATTAGCGGTCTTTTACTGTGTGTCCATGCTCTGTAGACCGTTAAGCGGTCAGCCAGGAGAAAGTCCAGGCTGGGGGGGGACACATTAATTTTGGTTACCGTCTTGTCTTATGGCCTCGCAATGTCCGTGACCGGCAATAAAGGCCGGAAACCTATTATTTAAGGAGGAAAGGTGAAAAGGGAAAGCCGAGCAAACGGGACGGGGCTTAGCTCAGCGATATGGACACAGTCTCGCATCGCGGAACTGCTGTCATCAGGGGAAAAGGAAGATGTGTGTGAGGTCTCGGGAGGGATGGGTTAAAGACCACGCAGAGGACGGGAGGGAGGACAGCGGACGATTGGATGTGTTCAACCAACGAAAGCGGCAGTTAAAAAAGCAAACTATCACCAGCAACCCGGGGGAAACATGATGTGAAGCAAACAAGCCCCAAGGAGGAATCGTTGTGCATTTGCTCGGCGGCTCCTTCCACACAAGGAGCAAAGTGGCCTGAAATGTGACGACTCAGAGAAAACGCTGTCATGAGGAATTTACATGACTTCTGTACAACGCGCAGAAATCCACGAGCAGCTACTATCCGAGGCCCTGAAGATGATTTCAAGATGTTGTGCCCGATGTGCTTCATGCTATCCGTCACGCTCCAATCTCCTCCGCCCCCCCGCTCTCCACCCGGCTGCGAGGCACTGTATCTCTTTTTTTTTTTTTTCATCCGCCACTCAGGAGATGAATCCCAGCGACAATCATCCCCGCATGCGCTCAAATGACACCCGGCCACAGAACTGACAGAAACACAGAGACGCACGGATAGGGCTCGCCCCCCCTTCTTCTGGAATGTGCAGCAATTTGAAATCCGATTGTCACATCGGTTTCTGCCGGTCAAGGGAAAGAGAAGCAACGGAAATGATGATTCCTCTCTCCTCGAGTCGGCCTGTCGTGGGCAATCTCCTCCGACATTCCACCTCATCAGCTTCTCTATTAAACAACGTTGTGCACGGCCAACATAAAAAAAGCCTGCAGCGTGGTGAGGATACTGTGGCAGGTGCCCATATTCAAACACTGAATATTAATGGCCGGCGGAGAGCGCGATCCTATAGGTGCGCACGCCATCGTTATCCTCCTGCACTTAAAAGCACACGGCCATTAATTGGCCTCCAATTGCAGCCACGAGAGAGGGAATGTAACGATATGCATGCGGGGACCTCGTCTGCCCGAGGATCACAAAGGGGAGTAAATAGGAAGAGCACAAATGGAGGCCATGACTCGTCTGACGGCTGCCACAGAATGTCTCACTTTCAAAAAATGAAAAAAAATCTGAGGATCATATTTGATTGCGTCTCCAGTGTCTCGGGGGAGTTTAAAAAGAGACATGTTCGGCACTGGGTCAGTGATCAGAGAGCCGGCTCGGCTATGCGTTCTGGCGTTTGCTGTGACCGGCCTGTCAGAGAGAAGCAGGTCAGGCTCCATGGAGGCAGAGATGCAACGTCTCTTTGTCAAAGAACATCACACGAGCTCAGGATGTTGCGTGAGTGAGAAGTCGGACTCGGTCGGCAGAACAAAATGCACAGTATGGACTGATTGGTGTCAGATCTCCTGCATTTGGATAGTTGCACATCTCTATCTACCCAACCTGCGTCTGTGTGCTCTGATTTCAGTCTTATCTGTTGAAACCTCCCTTCTTACTGTCTTACCTGGTTACTGTCTTCTCTCCACTGTTCAGTTTCAGTCATATCGCTCAGAAATATATTTTTTCAAGTCCAGTACATCACTGTTTTTTGAGGCGTGCAGTGCAGTGGCCATTCTAGACCTTGCCTGTTGGGAAATGGGTTGTTTGTTTGGCCTGTGGTGAAGCTGGTTGCAGCTGTTCTTCTCTGAAACTGTCCCAGTGACCTGCAGTAATCGAGCTGCAGCGAGTGGAGACCTGCTGCTGAAGCCTGAAGCTGCACAAAGAGCCGCTCGGCTGTTTATTCAAAGTTCAGTGGAGATCGACTCTGTTGTCGTCATCAACTTTGCGTTGACAATTTCCAGCTGCTGCTACAAAGCACTGGTTTGACTGTTTGTTTACAGATTATTAATATGTAAGCTATCGTGTGTCCTACCAAATTTCGATACTGCACTTCCTTGGGTCCGCATCACACACCCAGTGGGAAGCCGATGAGATGAACGGCTCTTGAAATGTACATCCCACATGCAGAAAGAGATTTCTGAAACTAGTAGATACAAATGTGGTTTCTGGAATATATAAAATAAATTCTTGTTTCCATCCATGAAAAGCATCTTTTCAGAAACATTTCTGAAATAAGAATAGCCTCAGTGCTCGTGGAACCAGAGTTTTTGGTGGACAGATGATCCGAAGTGGACCAGTGAGTGGGCTTCTCTCCTCATTTTGAGCCAGAGTGTGTGTTCGTCTCCTGCTTCATTAGGATCAATGAGCGATGCGCCGCTGCACCTCGGGTGAAAGGCCTCTCGTTAGTGATTGCGATGGAGGTGCTGCTGAGGGGGTGGGCGTCCACCAGAACACAGTTCCAGGCGGATGATGCTGTGTGTGTGCAACATCTGAGACGAAGGCTCCAGGAGCCAAATACCGAATAAATGAATGTGGGAAGCATTCTCAGCGTTTTAGATATGCTGCTGCGATATAAGGAGGGGGGGGGGGATGTCTATCGTAGATTTACAGCCATGCTTGTTTTCTTTTTTCAAGATTAATTTTAGATCGGTAAAAGACGTTGTATATCTTCCAGTTTCCAGTTGTATAAAACAAAGTAAGGCCGCTCTGTTCACACCTGTGAATTGTCAAATTACACAGAAAGGCTTCTCTGAGATGTCACAACCCCAATATTCACCTTGCTCCTAATGAGCACGTGTAGACGTTGTTGCTGTCATTTCCTTTCGAATGCAAATTACCTGCTTTCCTGCACAACTCAGCCCGAACTGTCATCTTGAAAGGCAGGACACACACTGTACGTTCCCCGGCTCAGGGTCGCTCGTTCCAGTTCACAGCAATTTATTTGTTTTTATTTTGACGGTTATAAACGGGTTTACAGCCTTTATCAGCTTTTATACATCAGACCCTGAAATGTCGTGTGAGTCCGCGTCAGCTGGTCCTGTGTGTGTGACATCAAATTTTAAAGAATTTATCAGCGTTAATCTCAGGATTACGTGTGTATTATAAGAGTGATGTACTGTTTAAAAGCAAAATCTAAAGTAAAGAGAGGATTGTGGGTTAGATTATATTTAGTGCTGCTGAAGAAATATTGAGGATTTGTATTAAAATGTCTAAATTTGACCTCGAAAAAACCTAAAACCCATTGTTGTGTTTGTGGTTCGTGGAAAACCCTGTGTCCTATTTAGCATCTCAAAATAAACCTGACACCGTTCTGTGAGCTTAATATTTAATGACTTCTTCGAAATATTGTGAGAGACGCTCGTAAACATGATTTTCAACAAATGACAAGTCAGCTCCAGAAAATGACTCGTTAGTTTAGAGCGGCAGCGAGCGGGTATTTTCATCATCGGTTAATCTGCTGATTATATTTCTTAAATAGGAGATTAATCACTTGTGTGAAGGAATTTCCTGGATTAGAGATAAACTGTGAACTATTGCGACTGGTGCCAAGTGTGAAGGTACTTAGTGAAATAGAAGGAAGCTCAGGAAACGCTTTCCTCATCGAAGGAAGGATCCAGATCACAACTTGATCATTAAAATGTCAGAAAATGCCCCAATCTTCCAATTCATCAAAAACACATAAGTTTAATTTCAATTATCAATGAAAGTAGTAAACAAGCAAGAAAAGGGTATCATGCTTATTCTGATGTTTGTCCATAATTGATGTTGTATTCAAAATTTCAAAATAAATCGATTAGAATTTCTGCTTTTAATGATGTAGCAGTTGATATGAGGACTATCCCTGTTAATCCTCCTAAAACATACTAATACATATAATTAATTACCCTGATTACATTAAATGTAATTATTTGTCTGAGACTCTTTTCATTAACTTGTATATAATGTGTTGATAATAACAAAATGTGAATATTCCTTTATTCAACACAATAACATTATTTAAACTAATGTCTGTATTCATGTCGGTGTCACGGTAAATCAATAAATACGTTTTATAGATTAATATGGATCAGAAAAAGGAAATTTTATCAAGAAACTGTTCTGAAATCTGAAGCCATGTGGGTATTTGTAATACTTTCATAAACTAACCTCCTGACTGTAAAACCAACACTAATGGTTTCCAATGTCTTGACACAAACATGCACAAGACAGAAGAGCTGAATTTACCGAAACCATACAATCCTCGCTGCTTTGTCAAAATTTGCGGTAACATGTGACAGTGGCACTATGCACGGGTTCCTAAGTGAATTAATATCATCTGTCACGACCACCTACATGCTCCCCCTGGTCCCGCCCACCCAAGGAAGTGCAGCAGCTCCCCAGGCAAACACACTCCCTTCTTTCCACTCCTCAACTTCATCTGTCACAGATACTGTAGCTTCACCTGATGCACACGCACACACATGTGCTGTACACACACACAATGGCTGTCTAAATGGCACACTCACGCCCACTAAATCTGTCACAGTTCCAAGCGCATGCACACACACTGACAAGCATGGCGATATCAGACCGTACATTCCTCACGGCTGCCGTCAAGGAGGAGGAAAAATAACTTTCCTAAACTCGCCCAGCACGGATACAAAGAGGGAGATTAATCAGCCGGAGAAACAGGCGGCTGGGAGGAGCAACGAGAAGAGAACCCTCTGACAAGTTCATAAATCTGGAGTACAGATGAGGAGCATGTAGCACCCGAGATGTGTGTGTCTGTGTGTGTGTGAGTGAGACATATGCTGCCTTCAAATGGGGTCGTGTTCACCATGTTCACTTGGAACAGTCCATACGAGGCCCCGCCCCCTGTCAAGTCAAGTAAAGTCAGTTTATTTATATAGCACGTTTAAAAACAACAAAATGTGTAATTTAAAAACAATTTAAAATGACAAATGCAGCAACTAACAAGTAGGAACACCGTTAGCTACCTAGATAAAATGTTAACATGTTCTGAAAGTCTTTTTAGGATTAAAAAAATATATTAGTTTCACAACGTTTTGCCCCATTTTCATAGCATCAAAAAACAAACTTACTGGAAACATGAATTTTTTGTTTATGTCTCATTCACTAACATGGATGAGGCGGATTTATTACACGTATTGCAGCCAGCCACCATTTTGGGATCAAGATGCTTTACCTTATGTCATAAAGTCTGTTGTCCCTTCCTCTTAACATGCAGGAGGTGGAGGTTATAACCTATACCACAGCCAGCCACCAGGGGGCAAGCCAGACGTTTTGGGCTTCATTTTCCGTGTGGTGGAAAAGTTAATATTCAGTTCACATGTAGGCAGAGGAACTCTCTACAACTGAGAGCGGAGGCACTTAAGTCAACACACTCAGTTACTTCCCACCCCCTGAGGCAGTTGTGTTGTTTTTGCCAGGTGTGCACAGACACACACTGGGGATGATGAACAGGTGGATTGCACTGGGTGAGCGTGTTTATCGGTGTAATGGGTTAGTTTCCCAGCTCTGTTATGTGTCACAGCCGGGCTCTCCGGGGCGTCCCTTACACTCATTATTGTTTGTGCATACCTCGCCAATTTTTTCCGTGTGAATTCAGTATCTCTTGTCACAGCTGGACAAGCAGCAGCAACGCATAGGTCACGGCTAATGAGCTGCGGGAACATGGTGTCGCCCGGTTGTAAGTGGGTAAAAAAGGCCGGTTGTACTTTTCATAAAACTTTTGCTTCTACAACAGATTTACCAACAGAAACTTCTTGTGTTCATGACACTGGGCTGTGATTCAAATCCAGGGGACGGTTGCGTCACTTTGCGGCTCCGAGTTTTTTCCCATTGTGTTGTTGCAGTCAGTGTTTGTAGTTCACGAGACGACACACAAGTTGGACTTTGGAAGCACTTTGATATGTTAATTCTGTTTGAAGCCCTGCTGCCACCGTGATGCTACTTTCCAGCGGTGGCGTCTTTAAATAGAGTTGTTATTTAACAAACTCAACCCCACTAAAGTTAATGGAGGGAGATGAATAGCACTGGAGCAGGTGAAGCAAAGTGAGTTGAATTGCTTTCAGGTAGGAAGTTCAGTTTGGGTAAAACCAAATCCAGCAGAGTGCTCGTATCTGATCTCCACGTGAGGGAAATCTATAATTTATCATATGTGGAAAAGTGTGTCAGGAGAAACTATTAAAAAAAACCCTCTTCTGAATCACTTTTATATTAAATCAGTTAAATTATACTGAGGATATGTTCTTGTTCATACTTTTCAGTAGTTTGTTATCTTAAATATATACTTGATGCAGGAAACCGTTGGATGGATAGAAGTTATTCTGGATTTAATAAATAGTTTTGGGCGAACTATAATTCAAAAATTCAGTTTTTTTGACCTAATCCATTTGTGTCTCACCAATTAAGTAATTTTTTATAGTTGAATAAGCAATTAAGTTAAGAGAACATGTTAAAAAAACGTTAATTAATTGATGTAATACCAATTGACTTTGACTCTCATATTAAGTTAGAACTAAAACAACTTGTAAACTTTAATTTGGATAAAATTACCAATTAAAGTTCCCTCATGTTTAAGTTAGTTATTGTGTTAAAATAACTTGTAATCTTTAAGTTAGAATTAGTAGCAAGAGTGGTAAATAGTATTTTATCATATGCAAATTAGCAAGTTAGTAACTTAATTAACTTATTTTTTTACTTTTCATTCCCACACTCAAACTCAAACTGTCGGAAGCGTTGAGTTATTCTGCGACTGTCTCTCACATCCAGATGATCCATCCATCCGTCTCTTAAGCCTCTTATCCTGCTCAGGGTCACAGGAGGCAGGACCCTGTAGAGGCACCGGGTGAAAGATGGCGTACGGTGTGAACATGTCGCCGGGGCCGTCGTGGGGCTGACACCCACAGACACACAACCATTTACACTCACGTTCACACCTTCAGGCGATCTGGAAGTTGTTTCCGCTTCACCTCCTCTGCTTGTGTTTGGACTGGAGGAGGGAAACACCCAGAGGAAACACACAGGGGTCTGAGGGAAGCAGGCTAATCTCACGAGGAAAACGCCTTTCAAGGAAACAGATTAGTAACATAGAACTAAGGTCTATGGAGAAAAAGAGAATAAACGCTTTTGGAGCCCTTTGGACCATAATTCCCTCTATTCTCAATGGGTAATAGAAAGTAAAGTAGAATAAACTCCTCTGCACACAACAGACGACAAATGACAAAAATGCTATTTTACATAAAGTTTATAATTCTTCATTTTCTACATTTCTATGACTCCAGGCTACTTTGCATCAATGCAGGTTTCTTAAGGATTTTACTGTGGGATGTTAATCTTGCCGGTAAATGCATATTTATGTGTGTAATTGAAATAACCCAGCACCACGTTTGTTTATTATATTTTCAGAACTTGATTTATAAACGCACAGCACAGTGTTGCTGGCACGTACACGTTCATCCAGGGTAACACCTTGCTGCCTGTAAACAACATATATGGCGTGTTTGCCTGGTGGAGGGCTGAGGACCTAAATGTCAACTAAATAAAGCTGACACTGTTATGACACGGCTGTAAATTCCTACTGAGCTCGTCCTCACCCGATCCGTATTGTCTGTATCGTTGCCAGAAGACGTTGTTGTCATTTTGAACCCGTGGCTATGTGATCCATCAGTGGGGGGGTGGGGGGGGGTCGCTGCCATTTGAAGATATGACTCCTTTTGTTCCTCTGAGGCCACACCTTTGGTCGGCCGACAATAAGTTGGGAGATAAGACCTGAAACAATGCGTTCACTGGTTTCTTGGGGGGGTGGGGGGGGGGATTGACAGCTGTGCTTCAGATGAACGGCGGGGGGTTTTACTCAGATAGCCGACACATCTTCATATCAACAGCCTGTGACCTTTCTGAATGCCAGAGCGAGAGGGCTTTGTTCAGATCAGAGTGACAGCGGGAGAGAAGTGATGACAGGCATGAGAACCCCTCGTCTCACCGAGTTCAAGTGCACGTTTAACCTCCTGGGGTACAGAGGCGGCCAATTAGAGGGCTGTATATTTCTGTTAGCCTATCACTGATGAGAGGTGGAGCTTCTTTTACAGCACATGGACACCAGCGTCTGTTTTTTATCGCCTTTCAAGCGAACATCTTCTTACTTATTACTCAAGTTTCATGTCCGTCTCCTGTTAGAAACGTCCCAGAAATAGTCTCGCTTTATCGGGATATGAGGAGGCTGCAGCACCCCTTACTGGCAAGGGGCTGTAACTGCAAGAAGAAAAAGTTAGCTCAAAGAATTTCATTTATTTGGTTCAAATTATTACAGATAAGACTGCTGCCAAATTTAATGATGTCATCATATAGACGTCCTCTCAGCTCCAACTTCCAGATGTTTGCATTCCCACGTTCAGCCCCTCTGGAAAAGCTCCAGGAAAATGTCCGCCCAGTTGCCTCATCCACAGGTGGACACAAAAAAATAAATAAAAGTCTCCATTAAAATTCATGTGGAGTATCGTGTGGGAGAATAGCCCGTCCTAATCTCTCTGCTGCATTCTCTCTCCTTCCATCCATCTATTTCACGTCCGATCTCACAGTCTCACAAGTCCTCTCTCTCTCTCTCTTTCTCTCTTTTTTTTTATTTTTTATTACTGCTTCCTCCAGTCTCTGTCTGTTTGGGCTTCTCCCTCTTTCTCCCGTGTATCACTCATCTTCTTCCCCCCAGATCATCTCGCCCCGTCTCCCAATGTTCCCTCCTGTCTGACATCACTCTTTCTTTCTTTCTTTCTTTCTTTTCTTTTTTTGTTCAACGGGCCGTCTCTTGTCATCCTGGGCGAGCGGCAGCGGCGGCGGCGGCTCATTGCCATGCCGGGGAGCAGGTGCGAGGTCCGGGGAGAGACGAGGCGCTCGCTGACAGAACAGGAACAGGATCGGTTGACGGAGAATTAACCCAGCAGGCCTCTCTCTCTCTCTCTCTCTCTCTCTCTATCTCTATGACTCTCTCCTCCTCCCCTCCTCTCTTTCACGCTCCCTCTCTCCATCTGGTTGGACTGAAGCTTCCAGGCTGTGGCACGTTCAAGGTGCGATAGTGAAGACAGTGGTGCTGCTTCCACGACGAGGATTTTCGAGCATCGGGTGCGATCTCGTTTTTTGTTTTGTCGCAGATTTCTCACATTTGTTTCCGTCTTTTCTCACTCGTACCGATGACCTGTAGCAGAAAAACACGGAACACATGACGAAGCAGCTGAGGGATTTAAAATCTAATAAATAAATGTGTAATCTTATTTTGTCCGTCCCAGGATTATTCAGATCGTTTTCATACTTCCCCGTATCCCTCCTCTCCCCAGGTTGCAGAGCGAATCAGCAGCGAGGGGGTTAATGGGAGCTGTCAGTATCATGTGTTATTAATTTGTCCCGCTGTCAGAGGAAACACACGTATGTCTGTATTTATTTCGGCGCCCTCTCAGGCTCCATTAGGGGGTCAGGTTATTGCTTTTTGATTCTATTTATTCCCTCCCGCCTTTCATTTCCGTTATCTTCCCGGAGCAATATTACCTGGAAATGCACTTCCCCTCCGCCGTTTGTCAAGAAATTTGACTGATTGATCTTCAAATAAATATATAACCGTTTACACTTTATTGCTTCGGCGCGATGAAACGCTGTAACTGTGGCGGGTCGGAGAGATCGGCTCAGAAATTGACTGTTAATCCTCCTACTGTAATATGCAGTCGGGGGGTTTTATTGGCATGTACGCGGCAGAACTTCGCTGCTCTTAGACACGGAGAATATTTAATCCAGCACATTCAGTAACTCACTAATTTTAAGAAAACATCACCTATTAAATGACTCTTCTCTACTGGAGCTCCAGTTCCGCTGCATTTCAGAGTTTAACCATCATCCTGTCACAGTTTCTCTTCAGGTTCATGCAACAGAGAGTGAAAGAGTGAAACCGAGCGCTCGCTAGGAGACAGGAGAGCTGAACACTGGAGCTCCATCAGAACACCGGACCTAGAACATGCAGCAGAGTGATTCTCTTTTATTTTGAAGGCCAGATAGTCGGTGATTGATTTTTATTAGTGGAGATGATTGGGTCAATTTGGGACCAAGAGGAGTTTTACGTTAACATAAACATTTAGATATACATTTTTCTAAATTAGACATTATTTTGATTATGATGACGAGGGGTGGGATAAACTATTGATAGTTTAATATATCGTCTTCCTGACTCCTAAAAATGTAATTATCAATGTGCAGGCGCTAAATATTGATGTTTTATTGTGTTTTTTTTTTTTTACATTAATACATTTTTAAAGCTGTGTATTTCTTTACAATCTATTTTGAAGACTGAAAAACCTTTGGACAGACACTTTATGGCCTTTTCACATTTGAATGATGGCACATTAGGACACTGACATTACTCTGTATTCCCCAAATGTTTTCATTTCTTTATAGTACACTTAATACTTTATTTGAACTTTATCTGTCTCGTCTATCTTATATATAATGATACTATAATCTTAAAGCAAGCTGGTACAAGAGTTGGCTTCAGGATCCATAGTCTTATCAACTACATTAACTCATTTATACTATATTTTCTCTTGGCAGGTTTAGTAGTCACATACCTTAAATTATTTTCTAACTTTTGCGAAGTGGGCTCAGTTTCCTGGAAGCTGACCCTCCCTTCATCCAGGTGACTGTCTCTCATTGGATCCCCCAATAACAATGCAGCCTTATTCTCCAGCATTTATCAGTTTTCTTTTTCTTACTCATATCGTGCGTCACCCTGATGAGGGCCCCGTGCTGACATGCCGTGGTGGAATAAAAAGGATTTTTCCAGTCAACCGCTGCTGAGACAGACAGACACAATGGTGTTCTTGATCTCCTCGACATGAAAGAGCTGATTTAAGCACAATGACAGAGGAGACAAGTTAAAGAAGAACAGGGAAAGAACGAGAAGTGGAACAGAAACGATGATGTTTCGAAGCCGAGGAGATGGGAGCAGCTGAAAAACTGAATTTTAATATTCTTTATAAGTGTTTAAGCTCACTTGCTGCAGTGTTAGAGGCTTTTCGTGCTGTTTATTCATCTTCTAAAAATAATTCCTGCACAATATTACTATTTGTTTAATATTACTATGTTTGCTCAACATCATTAACTTCAATATGTGCAATATGACTCCTGCAACTTACTTATTTTACCTTTTTCCATCTCTATTGTTATTTCTAATCAGCAAGTCTCTGCATTTATTCCATACACACTTTTGATTATATTCCTTGTTATTGTTTTGTTCTCTGTAGTCTTTTAAATGTTGTGCATCGTAATCGTAGAGCAAGCTGGCAAAAGAACTTCCTCTGCAATTAATAAAGTCTCATCTTACATCACTGTAATTAACCAAACTACATGATTGTTTCAAAAATAATAAAAACAAACTAGCTTTTCTCCAATGACGTCAAGTAACGACGGTGGATTTAGTCGTCACAAGAGGAAAACTACATACTGGCTCTGTGGAGAACAGGGACATGTGATGTGTTTCTGTTTACGCTGATCATTAGAGGCTGTGGCTCCCACACTGGTGCTGGTGCTTCTTATAATATTGCAGGTTCTCAAAAGAAAAGGCGCCCAGCAGAAGCACAGTGGAGGAGGAGGAGGAGGAGGAAGGGGAGACGCAGTTAATAACAACTCTCAATATAATCCTGTCCCCAACCGATGCCTTTGGATAGAAGCCAGATAAGAAGGGACAGGAGTGAAATCAGCGGGGGGGGGGACTCTGGGATGAATCACACTGTGTGGGGATAAATGTGGAAGCCCGTAAATAACAGCACAGTGCCCGAGTTAAACAGGCCCCGATAAGACGAGGGGACGGGAAAGAAACGGGCTTCATGCCTTTTGTGTGTGGTCACGCAGGAGGAAGTGACACGTGCGGGGGGGATTGATTCTAACGACAGCAGGAAGTCACATTTTTCCACTCTGCCAACATGCACAGGGTCGCAAAGTTTTTGTCTTTAGACCCAAAGACTCGACGAGCATCAGAAAGAGGAAAGAACCCGAGTGACAGTAAAACCTGCCGACCGTTAAAAGTGACTTTGATTGACATTGTGGGCTTTACTGGAGGCATAAATCCAAAGCCACGGGGAGGAAGACATACTGTAAACAGCAGTAAATAAACAACCAATAGACTCGTCTCTGCACATTACTCCCTGGCAAGTGAGATTATCCCCCTTAGCTTCCTGTTCGACACAACCCAGCCGCGAGCAGCCCAGGGCTTGTTTTTACATTCCCCGTGTTTCTTTGGCGGTATAGTCAAGATTGGCGAGGGGGGGGGATTGTTGACTTGATTGCACTCTCGGCAGCGGTATGGCAGGAAAGAGCACGCAATCATTTGTAATTTACCTAATTTACAGACATCAGTTGCGAGCACGCAGTTGAGAGGAGCGCCATTTCGTTAAAAAACAAGGATTCGGGTCATTAACTGTGGAGTGTCTATCTGTGGAAATTGTTTTTTCCGACCAGTTGCATGTGGCTCGGCTGCAGAGCCCCCTTCCCCCCCCCAACCCCTGGATGCACTTGTTCATCCCCTCGCTCTTTGTGTGACGCATATGAGCTGCCCCCCCCTCACGACGGCTCTAGAGAATTCGCTCTGTGGTCGCAGGGGAGGCGGAGTCACTCCTCAACCACCGCCACGATGATGATGATGTGCATCTGTCCCACTGTCATTCATTTTAATGATCACGACAGTAATGCACAATCGATGACTTCACTCTTGAGTGGCACAGACGTAAACAGTCATAAACTAAACCGAGGCAGCCGTCACAATAAATCACAAACAAACATGTTTGCGCTCGCTTGGAGACTTGGAATGAAAAGAGGCAGCTCGGGGGAGGGGGGGGGGCTGAATCAAACCAAATGTGCGTCTGCGTGTTCATATCGAGAATTGTTTGTTTGTGTGTTTGTTTGCCGCAGGCCTCTCTCTGTGGATGTCGGCGTGTTTGCATTATCGACTCACATGTGAGTTCATCAATGATTAAGAGCTTCAGCAGCCTCGCCCACAGGCGGCCTCCGCTGCCACTCTAAATATGAGGAGCAGTAGGACCAGGTGGCTTCAGAGGTTAACAGAGACAAACTCATTCTCCGGTTCTTTTTTAATTTGTGTTATTACTTTGAAAAGGTTTATATGCTCTAAAGTTCAGGGACATCACTTTCGTCTTTCCAATACTTTCAAATAACTTTATTATAATATATGAGAAAGATGTCTGCATCATCAAGCAGCAGCTGCCACTTCTTTAGAGAAAGTTCGAGTCCATTGTGTGAAGGGTTAAAGTTTTCAGAGAGAAGCTTTCTTTCCCAAACACTGAGGACTTTTAACTTTTACATACTCGAATAAAGAGAAACTGACAGAAACATTTCATCTCTCCTCCCAAAGCCTCGTCCAACACGGCGGCAGGCCACCTTCAGCGCCATGAAAAAGTTTTCACACAAATACATATTGTGTAATTTCGACGGACACATTTTTTTTCCCGGGAAGCTATCGCCCGGTATCAGCCAGACACACTTTTTGAGAGAGCATTAGTGTTTGATAAATAATTCATGAATTTGCTCAGGTTCTGTGGATTCCGTCAATAAATCAGCGGTGGACTTACATAACGTTAACTGTCGGCGGCTTTTTCTCTTCCACCTCTTTATGGAAGTTCAGTCACTGAGGGTAATGGGAGATAACAGATAGAGGCGGCAGGCAAACGAGAAAAAGAACTCACACCATCTGACGGAGGAAAGTATTTTTTTTTTTTTTGTGTGTGCTGTTATCTCAAATTTTCCGGCGCTGGAAAGGTATCAGAGAGATTTAATTAAATTAAATAATGGTCCAGTCGTGTTCAAGGTCGCCCGCATTGGCTCGGACATAACTGTAGAGGGAGTACAGTGGAGGTGAGGACCTGGCACACACACACACACACACACACACACACACACACACACACACACACACACAGGCGCCTGTAGCAATATCACTGAATGGTTTCAAATATGGTTTTTAACACCACATGAGGCGACTAAACCACCGGCACAGATTCCATTTGGTGCACGAGTTCAAATTGGCACAACGTGGAGACAAATGTTTCATTACATCCAAGATCTAAAAGTTGTTGTGCAAGTTTGTCTTTTAAATTCCATAGGGTTCTGGTAACAACGTGGAGAAGGGATGAGTTTTGGACGCTTCACAGAATAACTACACTTGGAAGTTGAGAAAAAGATATAAATAAAGTAGCGTCTCCACTTCCTCCCACTATCCAGCGATGAAGCCAAAACATGGATGGAGCTGTGGTGTCAGCTGTCAATCAGGGTGTTCCACCCCCATTTGATTCTAAATTCAAATCAAACCGACTAGAGAAATGAGCACTTGAACAAATATCAGTTCAATAAAAGTGGAATAAACCACCACATATTTATTTTACCCTTTAGTTTACTCCATTTTTATTGGGATCTTCAAATTTCACACACCCATACATATCAGTCCCTTGAACATGACTATTATTTTCATCAAGATCCATTATTTCCTGAATAAGAACAGCTCAAATTGAATGGGTTCTTTCTCGGCCCATGCTCCATCCATCCACCAAGTTTTCTGGAAATCCAATTATTCGTATTTTATGTAAGAAACTTACCCACCAAACTTCCTTGGGGGAGGTCATGAAAGAATAAAATGTAGGTTTTGATCATTGCATACAATAAACGCTCAGTATTGTACACAGTTTATGGATTTGCTAATTTACAAAAAAACAGTCCTACAAAAGTCTTGTGTGTGTTTGTGTTGTTCACTGTAGATCCAGACGCTTTTATCCGAGTCTGAAAATAGAGCTGTTGAGCAGAGGGAGCCACTGGTTCCCGAAGTTAGGTTGTTTTTGTCTCCCTGCGCTGAATCCCCTCTTTCTTTTAATGACTCTCTCATTGTTGCGTAATATGGACACATGGGAGTTTCAGGGGATAGATAACTCCAACACAGGTTTCGGTTATAGACTCCTAATTTGAGCTGTTTCATGTTTGCCTCAGAGAAACTGTGCCAGTGTCTCTGTGACAAAATGCAGCTTTTTCCTAGCGGTGCAGGATTGAGTCATTTTTCCCCATCAGAGTTTTTCTACCTGATACAAAAACTGAGCTCAGCGATGTCGACGTTTAGCAACACACTGAAAACTCAGCTCTGGACTGAATGCTGTAAAAACAACAAATCTTCTCTTTCACCCCTGTGAACTCAGACGTGAAGTAATCCATTAAAATACCCTCTTGAAACCTCGGTACATTCAGCGTGCTCGTCCACATCTTGGGTTCTTTTTGCATATTGGTGTAAATGAGTCTCGAGACAATCCTCATCTCTGTTTGGGTTGTGAGGAGAAATACACAAGCGTGGGTGGACGTCAGGTAATTGTCTGGAAAAATAGTACAAATTAACCAAAGTAAAAAAAAAAGAAAGCAGTCAGGATCGTCTAAACGTCCAATTTAAGTTTTTTTTGTTATTTTTTCTCTTTCTCATGTCTTCTGTGGATTTGACGATACGTTTATGATTTTTAACCGAAATGAAACGTGTGGTATCGAGAGACCACACAGTGTCGGCTCTGCTTGAAGTTCATTAGAGGTGGTCAAAAAAAACACCAAGAAGATAATTCCCCCCCAAAAATGATTCTTCCACTACCGACCTATTAATGACTAATGAGCTGGTTCAGCAGTGGCTGGCCTCTGGCGCTGCTCTCCTCCGTCTGACATGCATCATCAGGAGGTCACCGAGGGATGTGATTCTGGAACAGTCTGCACTTTGCTCGTGGCTAATTAGACTGTCGCCATAATCATTAAGCAAACATGAAAGATGACCAAATAAAAGAGAAAAACAAAAATTTTCAAAATTTGATCTTCAACAAACTGAACCAAGCAAGTGTTGTTTCCTCGAGTTGTCTGATATTGGCATGTCGCTCACTAGTGATGGTTATTATATTGTCTTTATATGGGTGTAGTCCACGTTTATGGAGTTCAATGCCTCTAATAATTCATATAGCTTTGAACCGCAGTCTCTTATTGGTGCTACACACTCACAGGAAACACTTGAGACACTGCATTTGTCAGCCAATCAATTCCCTCCCCTCGCATCGGAAGTGGACTCCCCCATGATGCCTCTTGGTGAAAGCGATCCCCTCCCGTAAATGGCGGAGGTGACCGCAAAATACCCCCCACCCCCACCCAACCCTGTCTACCACGCCGTCCGTCCCTCCCCTTAACTTTGAACGCCCCCCCCCCCCCCCCGATCAATACCTCTAAGTGTAGAGTGATCAATAGTTTGAGGTGTTCGCCCCGATGCCCGCGGCGCCAAATATACACACGGAGGCGGCGAAGGATCGGGTGGCCATTTTTTTTTGTTGGGCCACTTCCTGGAAAAGGCAGAATGTGATGAATCATGAAAACAGATTAACTGTACAGTTTACAAGCCCTATTGATTCATTTGTCTCCGACTTGGCTTCTTGGTTTTCATACTTCATTTTCTCCCTCCTCCTCCCCCTCCCCCTCTCCTCATCCCTCGCTCGCCCGTCTTCCCTTCCCTCACTCCGGTGCTTTTGATTGGTGTGAGGGATCATCTCGGCTTCAGCATGGATGGATGCATGGGTCAATATCCATCTGAGGAGGATTGGAGCTCAAATGAGGGGCTGGGGCTACCTGAGGAAAGCCAACCGAGGGGAGAAGATGCCGGAAGCTAAGTGAAGCACAAAGCTCTGAATCACCGGCTGCGGCAATTTGCAACTTGTGAATTTTGCCCGGCGGCTAAATTACAGTCAGGGATTGATTTTTTCTTGGTCTTTTCTTTTTCCTCGCTTTATCTCGTCCGCCTGTTTCTCTCGCGCCCTCGTACCATAACGTTCTCTCTCTTCTTATTTCTTTTTCACTTTGCCGGACTTCACTTGGCCAAAGACGGTGGATCAGTCCTTCTCGAGAGTCAAGACGTCTATTTTGAGCCCGGAAGACAATTGAACACCATCTGCTCCTCCCGACTAAACTCTATGGGAACAGTGAAATGCTTCATATTGAGTTTGATTGGTAAAGTCTTTAATTGAGCGTCTGAGGCGCTGCATCAAGTCCCTTCCTCATTCGAATGTTCATAGATGAGCTCGGCTGCTTGTTAATGACGTGGATAATTAGAACTCGGTATCTCCCTGCTCATACACAGATCCACTCATTGTGGCAAATGACCTCTCTTGTCATGCTTTGACTTTTTTAATCAAAGTCGCCCTCATGTGAAAGTCAAGTGTTCAAGGTCTTAAACAGGGATTTTGAAGAAAACTGACAAAACAACTAACTTCAAATAAAATAAGGTATTTGATATTTTACCTTCCTTTTTTACTTTGTTTAACATTTTTCCTTTTTCTCCATGTATTATAAGATACATTTTTATATGATGTTTTTCTAGACACCCAAGGACACCTTTTCAATAAATCATACACTAGATATATATAAATAAACATGAATAATATAAAGAAGTATTACTTGTTAGCTCTATTTATCCACTTTATGCTGTAAAGGTATTAATATTTTAAAACTGATCTCAGACCATCACAAAGGGTGATTCATTTACACAGTTAATCTTCCTTGATGATTATATAAATGTGTTTGAAATTAATGATATAGATTCGTTCATTGAAATTATTGAATCGAGTCGACAGAAACATGGGATCTAACATTGTGGGTTTTGAATTAATAAAACTTAGTGAAGTAACTTTTCTAGTTTTACTGCTAATTAAAGATTTTTGGTGGAAATGTAGTTGCAGTTAATGTGTATTTCTAAAATCTCATCCAAAAACTTGATCCTTGATATTTGAATAAAAAACATTTATAGAATATGTCTGGAACAAAGAAGGACGTTCTGTTTTCTGAACAAGTAAAGTCAAAACTAAATATCAAAAGTAATCCTCAAAGTTTCTTTAGAATAACTTAAATAAAATTGCCAGGCAACGGATTCCAACTAACGCTGACCTGTGCGGCTCAAAGCAGAAATGTATAAATAAACAATGCACAGGAAAGATACCCACATAAATCAAATGAGGTGCTTGATTATATAATTAATCATGCCGGGGCTCGGCGCAAAACACTAAAATAGAATTGATTACAATGCTAAGTGTGTGTAGTTGATTCATATAATTGGACACAGATAATTATCAGCAACCCAATTAAAAGAGGGACAAACAAGTGATCTGGTGGAGGAGCGATGCTTTCTGTCTCATTCCAAGAGCCCTAATAATTCATGAGCATAGTTTCTGATCTGGTGAAGAGTTCACCGGAGGGATGAAGCGTGGTAAACCCAGGGGCTGCTTTATGGAAGAGGAGGAAGATGAAGAAGAAGAAACCTCCCAGGGCAGGGCAGCGCTTGTTCAGACATGGCTGACATGGTTCTGATCACATGGCCTCGTGTTTCCCCTCTATACTTTACTAAGCCCGGGGCCAGTGGGAATATGCAACTGTGGCAGGTGAATCAGCGCGAGCATTTGTTTGCTCCACGGCACGCGGGAAGGGGAGCTTGACGGACTGCTCGGCATGCAGAGAAAACATTTATTTATTCCGTGAGGGAGGAGGGACAGTCCCAGGAGGAGTCCCCAGTCACTCCCAGAGTCAGTGTGGGGCTCACGTCGCAGGGATGTGCGTGTGCGTTTGTTGGCATGTTGAAAAAAACGAATGCCTTGCTCAACAGACACACAAACACACACACACACACTTTGTTTCTTTTGGTCCAAGCCTCTCTTCAGGGAATCATTAAAACACAAGCATAGAAATTGTGTTTGATCCTCATCTTCAATCTGAAAAGAGGAAAAACTTCTCCTGCTTATATTCTGACATTGCCAACAACACACACTCTGATTGGTTGTCAGGAAACCTTGGAAAAAATCGACCTGGGTCCAAAGTAAGCTCAGCGAAATTCCTTCTCATTTAAAAGTTTGAGAAACAGGTTTGAAAAGCATAAATAACATGTGAATTTACTGAATGTCAAAAACACATCTAGTGTTTAAAGGCTTTTAATTTGAATTCATAATGAAACTTTATCCAATAAGTAGTTTTTTTTAAGTCACGAATAGAGATTTTCTACCTCTGGCCTCTTTCCTTTCTGTATCTCGTCTAAATATCTCTTGCTTGAGTTGCAAAACTATAAATGAAATGAAAACACAGAGGACATCAGGTGTATGATGTGTGGGGGATTTAATATTACAATAACCATATTTAGTATCTCAGTGGGCAGCGCTTTTTATTTTGCATGAGGAACATGAGGGATGTGATAATTGCTGCTATTTTCAATGAAGGAGCTTTAAATATGTAAGACTGTAATTCCACAAGAAAAGATATCGCTCCACTGGGATGGAGGACGGTCGACTCCACCACCACTTAACCCCGGTTAACTATCCCACCATCAAAGCCAAGGAAAATTGGAGCTGGGTGAGAACCACCGGGGGCAGAAGTCTCCTTCTAAGCAGATAAATAATGGACTCGGGGCACTGGTTTGAATTCGGGTCACGCAGCCACTGGATGAAATCGAATCACCTTTATTTTGGTTTCAGGAGGAAGTCTGTATCGGCTTCTGCGATCTGAACAGAGTGTGATTAGATTCCCCTCAGCATGGCTGCGAGGGGGTGGAGGTCAGAGGTTGTGACGGGGTGGGGGGGGGGGGGGGCTGCTGGAGGCAGATCGGGGTGGGGCGTGGGCTGGTCAGACAAACAAGGATATCCCCTCCAGCAAATGATTCAACTGTGAAGGTGAAAGTCGAGGGCATCTTGTGGAGTGTCTCTGCGACCGAAACGGAGAAGTCTGTGAAAACCAGAGAGACGCTGGAGACGAGTTCAGAGGTCAGAGGTCAGAGGTCAGACCGGGGGACAAAGTCAAACTGAACGACCTTCCCACCAAGGACGTCACGGTGATGTAATCCCACCGAGTGTGGTCAGATTCCATCCATGCATTGTTGAATTACACAAACAATAGCCTAGCTTAATGCTACAGTACAGCTGTGTATCCTGAGTGCAGGAAGTGTAACTGTATTAGAACCAGGAGCAACCTTTACATGTTTGTCCATTAGTCATTGGCATCTATCTCAGGCTTGATGTTCTAATCCAGATGTACAATAGAGTTTAATACGATTAAAACAAGTTATTCTCATTTCCACGTTTGGAAAATCTACTGGGATTAAACTGTATTGAACCATACAAACCAGTAGCTTCCATTCGCTCCCGCCTCGCTGTGATTGGTACGTTTGGTTTATTGAACATTTCATCCCATTAATGTGATATTTTTTCTTAGAGGAAGCGACTTTGACATGTTTGTATGAGGATGTTGTTTTTCTCTGCTTTCACAACGCAACAATAATTTCACTCAAGTATAATTGGCATGTGTTGCTTTCAGTTCAGTAATTGCAGTCGGGTTATGAATCATATGGAAAATTGTGCACTTTTAAATAAATGCACTAAAGTAGAGTGATACAGCTAGAAGTGTGTGTGTACAGTATATAATAAACATATTTGTAAAATATTATATATACTTGATATATACTGAATATATCAAAACCGTGGACTAAAGATTACTTGTACATCAGTGTAATGTCAATTATTTATACAATATGCTTAAAGTCTACATGAATGTCATACACAAAATGTATATTATATATTATATATGTTATATAATTGAGCTGAAACACAAACATTAAACAGATCCACTATATTTCCACTTAAATCAAGTTCCAATTATAAACCTGGACACGAAGGCGGGTGTAGGAGTGTTTCTTCTTCTCCTCCTTCTTCTTCCAGCTTCACTTATTGAGGCCTCACCCGTTGGTGTCCGGGTGAATGAGGAGCACCGAGAGGCTTGTTTGCCTGACGTCTGATCTCCGGGCACTGTACGTTATCCGCCGGCGGGGCCCGGTGACGGGGGGGCGTACTTAATGTGACATTTGCGATCGCAGATGAGCCTGCAAATCAAGGCTTTACCGCCAGCCCAGCGACCAGGGACGGGGCGCGCATTCATTTATTTATACTCTTAGATTGCGCCCATCAATCAGAGCGGTATAAATCCTCCTGCTCATCAATAGGCAATCTGCTAATGCATGCAGCTGATCAATTCCTGACGAGCAGAGCGAGAGCGGCTCGTCTCCGTCTCTCCCTCCACAAACACACTGGCTCTCTAACATCATCCACACGAGCACATTCGTATCCTTTTGTGCAAACACACACATCCCATTTAGGGCTCTGTCGTTTGATCAGAACCAATATGATTTGATTAGTGTTCACGCCGACCAGTGAAGATACACTTAAGATCCTCGGCTGGCTAATGGAGCTGCAGGAAAAACAAGAATCCGTAATGTGTCCCAAAGTTGTTGCCGTTGTTTTATTCTGGATTCAAATTGAAAACGTGCAGCCGTGTAAAAATATGTATTCCTGACACAGAGCAGCAAATCTTCCACGTCTTTCTCTTAGAGGAGTCTCATATAGTCACATAGTCATAGAGTCACATATATGCAAATGATCGGAGGGGAGGCAAATGTCAGAGGACGCTTGTTCGACTGGGGACGGATGTCTCTTGTCTCTCGAGCTGAGACGCAGGCTCACGCTCCCTCGACAGGTTGATACAACACACGACATGTTGAGATTCACCTCCTGTGTTTAGAGCTAATAACGCTCGCTGGCTGTGTGCTGTGACAATGGCCTCCGTGGAAATACTCATTAAAATTCATTCTTGGTTTCGGCAGGTACAATGCGGTACAGTAGTGTGGGGGGGGGGGTGTATAAGAGCACAAACTGTCTTTTGTCACTTTCCATCCAATCACGTAGCACACGTCCTGTTCCTTATCGCATTATGAAATGAAAAAAAAAAGAGGCTAAATTATGAATTTAAAACACGCTGTGTATGCTCCAGTCCTCAGATCTGTTTGCTCAGTTTGAATTTATTTCTTCTCGGCCGTTTTTTTCCAGGCCACAAGCTGTTTGTCACCACGGTGTTGCCAGGTAACCAGCGGCTATACTTCAAGAAGTCACTGCACCGAGATCAGCCGACTCCATCTGCCCAATCCCATCCCCCCCCAAACAGCCACTGCACAGATAACTTGTTTTCCTATAGAGGGGCAATTGAATTTTTAAACGTCCACTGAAGGCCATGCAGCTTTAACCTGTGGAGGAAGCTGCTGTCAGATGATAGTGATGATGATGTTACTCACAGCTGGTTGTGGGGGGTTTGCGTCAGTCAGTCTTGAGTCTTTACTCGTGTTAGTACTTAAAACAACTTGTTCAAACAAATCATCACCGTTCTACAGCTTTAAAAGACAGTATTTGGGTGTTTCCTGGATAATGTAACTTGCTGCTACCTCACTGGTTTGAAATAGTCACATGTTTTGATTACCTCCACCCGTGTAGTTGTGTTCACATGTCACAGATCCTCCCTGACTTACTGTCTAACTCACTGCAGAGCATTTCATTAGCGTCTGTGGCTGATGCCAGTTCAGTAACAAGCCGGAACACTCCTGCAATGATTTTTCTTTCTTGCTGAGAATCAGATCAATACCACTCTCATACAGCAGCCATCATACAGACCGGAATACGGCTAATTAATACAAATTAATATTGTGTTTGTGTAGTCAGAAGTTTGTGGTTTCTGAGGTTTATGTGGATCTGCCCAGTAGCTGCTAATATTTCAAGATTTAAGATGTTTACTAAATTGATCTAAGTAACTGGATTTAATTTATTTGATCACACAATTCAATTTCTTTCATTGTGTGATCTGCTCAGGAGCATCTTTGTGTCTCTGCTGCTTCAGTCGTCGCTGTGGTTGTCGTGCACCTTCATGTGCATCATCGATCACAACACAACAGTCTGCTCCTTTGGGCTGAATGAGGGGCTGAAGTGGTCAATGTTTTTAACACACTTTAATCAACTTGGTCTAATTACAGGTCATAAGAGCGTGAGGCCGTCGAACAGTAAGAGAATATGTGAATGAACTTTCTGAACGTGGCCCTCGAGGGGATCTACAGAAACGTCTGGTCCTGAATTCTCTGTCCTTGTATTTCTTCTCACACGAGATCTTCCTTGAAATGACAGCGACGGAGAACCAGCTCTGAGGAGAGGACAGACAGCGTCTCCCAGGAGTCGCTCAAACACACACACACACTGTGAAGTTTCAACTTAACTTACTAATTCAAGTTGCAAGCAGGGAATGCTGGGTCAGGGTCTCCACGGCTGCTCGATCAGATGATAACAAGCAGTCCATAAACAACAGAAACACACTCACCTTGAAAATGCATCATTCTTCCACTAGCACAGGCACAGACAGCCTCACATTAAATAAGAAGGTGTGATATAAAGCTGTTGTTGACGATGAAAGGGGGTCTCGGGTTTTGAAATGCAGGCTTGTCATTGTCAGTGAAACGAGTCGGGCTTTAGGGTTTGTTTGTTTACTAAAGGGGCTGTTTCTCGGTAGTTAGGCATGTGTAACCCATAAAAGTAGATTTTTCTTATTGATTTGGTTATAAAAGTGATATTTAAACCAATTTTGATGTATTTTATAATTAAAAAAACAGTAATATAAGTTAATTTACAGCTCAAAAAACACATTTCCCTGCCCTATCTCTTAATTCTGATACTTTAAGTACAAAATAAATCATAATTTGACCGATTTCATTATTGAAAATGTTATCAACAGCAACTAATAAAAATCTCGTGTCCACCTCTCTGCCCTGAGTCAGGTGACACACAAATAAAATAAGAAAATCCAAGATGCTGTTGACAAGAACAACACATTTGGTTTATCCTGCAGACGAGCTGGCATGGCCGAGGCAAATATGAACGCACACAAGTAAAGACGTCTGTGCATGTAGACACAAGCTTGTGTCCTCAGACGCACACAAGGAGCCAGACTAAAAACACATGGCCCGGCCCATTAACCACCCGCCCACCAAACAGAGGAGCCAAACACAGTGTTTGCTCTGCTCGGGAAGGATTTGCCATCCTCGGCCGCGGCGGTGCCCTTGACCGCCCTGGCCCTTTCTCCTCTGCAACACAGAGGCAATTATCACCTTGTCTCTCATCAGACAGGACCCCGGCTCACTCGACTCGGGGCCCACCCTCGCCCCCGCGACTCAGGGCAGATTAATCGTCAGAACACCGGGCGCAGGTGGCTTCCCAGCACCCCCTGCTGGACGTGAGCTGCGGCAGGGTGACATGGCGTCGGGTTATTAATGCTGACATTAGCGGAGGCGGGAGAGGGATCAGCGTGACGCTCGTGAAGCAGGATAGAGTCCAGACCCTGGCACTGCAGGGACGGATGGGAAATGTCACTTTAGCACAGAGTGTGTTTATTGTGTTAATGAATGTGTTTTCTGTTGCTCGACATTCTTTGGATGGCGTCCAACAGGAGATGTAACAGGGATCCTCAAGCAGGGTTTAGGAATCACATCCCCAGAGGTTTAATCCATTGTTCAATGCAACTGGGTATATTGTGCATATACCTGTGTGTCTGTGTGTGTTTGTGTACTTGTACAGATATGTACGTGAGGATTTTGAGCCCAGAACCTACGAGGTGAGGTCGTTTTGGCAGATACTCACCTTCTAACCCAACCCGCTAATTGGCTGTTTAGGGCTTAAGATTTGGTTAGTGAATACATTATGTCTATGAGTGTCCTCACGATAGTTGTTACTGTGTAGATGTGTGGTGTGTGGTGACAAAGACCTGCCATTTTTGTTGTTGTTGTGCGTTGAATCTCTACCTGACCTTAGTTCACATCCCTAGTTGAGTGTGTTTTTGTCTGAAGCAAGTACACAATATATTCTGAGTTCTAACATGAGTAGGAAATCTTTTCAAATCCATGTGCAGACTCATAATGCGCAAAATGGCCGATATTTTCTAGATTGTGCGATGAAGAGGAGACTCGTCATCCATCTTGAACCACTCTGTGGTCATGTTGTTCAGCTAAAGTTACACTTTGTTTCTTTAATGAGCTCATTTCACACCAAATACAGATGTTTGCTGCACTGTAAAGCCAATTAAAAAATATCGGAACACATGTTACTCATCAACACACACAGATGTGAATCTTAAAATCTTCCGTTTATTAAATACTTCACTTTGAGAACGCGCTTTGTTCTCCAACTTTCCTCAGAGTGTCTGATCTTTTCGCGAACCACAATCCAACGTTGTTTATCCGAAACAAGCACTTTGAATGCAAATCCGACTTCTCCCAGTCGACCGCGTGACATCTGTCAACCTCTGGCGAGATCCTTCAAAAAATCATATCACAGAGCAGCGTCCGGGGCGAGGACCTGCCACTGCTGTTTGACATTTCCTGGAAGGGATAGCAGTTTCCTGTGCCTCGCAGACTCATGTTTGACAGAATGTAAACCAGCCGACCGGATCGGGCCACATGGGTTCCGTCTGAAAGGTCGGGAACTCCTCCCAGGAACCGCCCAATCAGAGTTGGGGATTCGGGCGTCATGGTCGGAGGGATCGGAGGTGGTGTGGCCACAGGTCGACACACTGGGACGGTTTCAAGCTAATTCAGCCCCTTGGCCACCACAGGGCAAAGCTGGTAACCTCTCTGTGTGGTTGTACATGAAGAAGAATGTGTCAAGTGGACTTTGAGCATTTTATAGATAAAATATATATGATGTATTTTTGACATGTTGACCATCTGGTTGTGGTATATCCGTAGTACGTGATTGTAAACAACACCCGGCACGAATGCCAAGATCACATGCATTCCCATAACAGCTCGGTATTACCAATCAGTCAGCTCTGATTGGTTTTGTGAATAAACAGAGGTGCCCGTCCTTTCTGTCGCGTCTGGCCTCGCTCACGCCGTGCCACCTTAACAGAACAACACAATTAAGGGTCACTTCTCATTAGTCTGTGTCCAAGAGGGGGACATGGAGACACACGCAGTTTGGTTATTAGCGTCCCCCCCCCTGAACAAAATGTCCCTGTGCCTTCCCTAACAATCCCCGGTCATAATCAAAGGTTTTGATTCCTCATATTTACTCCGTGGTTTCTGTGTCGCAGTAACAAGCGTCTTTGACATCACGCCGCATCCAGATGGAGCCAAAATCAATTTTGCTTTAGAGTTTAATTTGAGTCCAATGTGAAACGTTACACGTCCACAAGAAAGACATTTGTCTCATAGAGCTCCAACGTGGCTACTGGCCTCACGTTCAATAGGGTTCCATTGAATTGTCTCTATGTGGGAATGAGAGGAATCTATTTCTCAAATTATCGATAGAGAAAAGTAAAGTAAAATATCTTTATTAACGTATAGATAATAGAGAGATAGATAGACAGATGGATATTTAATAGATAACAATAAGATATATTGCCAACAACAGGTAAACATTCAAACATTGTTTTCGTTGCTGGGGGCTCAGGTAATCAGCCGTCCTTGGATGAACATAAGGATTTTGATTATTACGAACATATTTAAGACATTTGCACTAATCAGAAAGACAACATATGTGTTCTCCGTGTTACGTAAACATAAACATGTTGTTACACTTTCCATTGACCCAATTCAGCAAAAGCAGATGCAAAATAACAACATTTTAAAGTAAATGTAACGGTTCTAAAGAGTGACCGGTTTATCCTATGGATGCAACATTAAGGAGAAGTGGTATAAATAAACCCACAGACGGGGCGTGCATCTATTAAACCCAATTCATAATCCCAAATACGACACAATGATGAATTCAGCGCTCTAATGTCGCTTCAGAGGCTTGACAGAGATATGCACTCTGCAAAATCTTAAGTTTCGCAGCTTCCTTCCTCTTCCGTCTCCCCGGGGCCGAATTTGCAAAAGCGGGTCATCCCAGACTTCATCTCCTCCCCTTAGCAGAGAAGTCTTATTCATCTATCATAAAGCTTCCCACAGGATTTCCCTGGCAATGTAAATTGGGGAGGGGGGGGGGGGGGTTTAGGAAAAAAAATGCATCTCATCGCGAGTTGCTCCGACTTTCGCTCTCCCTTCCTCTTTCCTCGCTCCGCTCCCCGGCCCCTTCTTCCTTATCTGTCTGCTGTTTTTATCTCCCTGCCAAGGTCAGACGGGCTTGAGGCGATCAGTTGTGATAAAGACAGGATGTGGAGACGGGGGGGGGGGGGGGGGGGAGGGGGGACAGGGGCCTGGACAAACGGGTCGCGTCCAGCTGCTGATGGTCTATATCTAAACGGGCCGCCTGATAGCACACAGCGCTCTTATTCAGGCCACCTCCCAGATGCGCTGAACATCCCAAGAAAGAGATTATCATGTCGTCTCGCTGGGTCATAACGCTCTCCACTTATCAGGACAGGATTTTGCTGACTCGCCGTTTGGTTTATCCAGTTTCATTTCAAGCCTCTCAGAATCCTCGACACACGCTGTCAGGGGGGGGGGGGCGACGCCGAGCAGGAGAAAAAAGTTGGGAGCGAGTGAAGTTGAAGAATGTTGATAGGAGGGCTAGAGCAGGAGGGATCTTGTAACACCTGCACTTTCCCACACAAGGCTCTGGGGAGAGATAGCTGCACCGCAGAGACTAACTCATCCCTCACTTCCTCTCTCTCTCTCTCTCCTCTGTGGTAAGAAATGGATCAGGGCTGGTGAGAGCCCGAGGCCCCGATTTCCTTCAATATCCTCCCTGTGTTCTCCGCTGTGATGTCGGATCGACTGGTTCTCTCCTGGGCACCGGTGGAAAGACGTGAATAGAAGCGTCTTCTTCAACGTTTGATTAATTTCACATTTAATCATCAAATACATTTTAGACGGCAGTTATAAGCCGGGATCAGGCTACAGACATTTCGGCTACAGACAATATTTGTGACCATTTTCTCCTCCAGACTTCTTTCACCCTCTGCTTCTGTTTGCTAACATTAAAGCAAGTTGTCGCTCCACACCACTCTCCATTAGGTTAACATCCACTCCCTTTTGAGGTCTTAATAATCTGAATCATATCCTGCAGTCATTATATTTCCATTTTGCAGTGTGTGCTTGTTTCAGATTATAGAGAAGCATATCTCTGAAGATTATCTTTATATTCGTGATGCAAACCGATTTCCAAATCCTTCTTTCCCCCATTTTCCAGGTACTTTTTTTCCTGCGTTACTTTTCCCCACACAAACAACACACCATCCGAGCTGTGTGATAAAACAATGGCCTCGCCCGGCTTCAGCCCGAGAGAACGCCAGAGCAGAGACAATAAAGAGAGCGAGACATTCCAGAAGCTCCCAGTAACACAAACACACACACACACATGCAAACACAAACACATATTTCTTTTTCTCCCCTCCTCTAAGGGAATGGGAGCTCTATTAAATAATTCAAATGGCTGTCCTAGGATGCCAATCAGAAATACTACAGCCATAAAAGCCTGTGTCTATACTTGGTGCAGAGTGGAGGCCCCGCAGCAAATGAAGGCATTATTCTTCTGATCCTCCGGAGGATGCAGCAGCAGCAGCTGGTATTTCTTCTTCTTTTGCTTGTCATCGATTTATTTCTTTATTTATTCTCCGGGAGCAAGGAGATACTGTTTAGGTTTTTGAAGCAGGACATATCTGCGGTGGGGGGGGGCGGGTGGGTGGGGGGGGGCGACTGTCAGCCTACTTTATCCCCATTTGAATAGTGCCTCGCTGCTCGCTCCAAGGTGAAACAAGCGCCGTTGGAAAGAAACTGGGTTAGGAGGAAAAACAAGTGTCTCTGCCGCACCGGAGGTACCAGGCTGCCGAGCCCCTCCCCAAACCCCCCCACCCACCCACTTTAGCTTGGTCGTAGTAAGTTATCTGTGCTGTTAAAGGATGAATTATTAATCACCGATCGGGGGGGGGGGGGGCCATGTTGCGGTTGTACTCAGTGTTTGTGTGTGGTGGAGGGACTTGAAACCTTTAAAGGATGAATCTGTGCCCAGTAGTTTTACCAGTAATTGCATTAAATATTTTAAGAGAAGAAGAGAAAAAATAAAAATAAAACAGGCGTGAGTTGAAATTAATTTGCAGTTTCAACACATCACAGATTGGATTCACAGATATCTGTAGAGTAAATATGTTAACGTTTATTAATGGACGTGTGAATATGAGAAGATTGATTTGAACCAATACAGATTGTGATCATTTTGAAATGACGCTGCTGCCAGTCGCTTCTGTATTCAGACAAATAATTGCAACTCTAATTCACTCAGGTGTCATTTCATATAATCTGTCAATACTTGTATAGTGAAATTTCAACATCTCTACGTGTTTATTACCAGGTGGTTATGTTGTCACCCCCTTTGAATATGGGCATGGACCTAAAAACATGTTTTATAAACTGTTATTAATCATGAAATCCCTTAAGGTCCTTTTGGATAAAACACAACAACAGCACAGCTTTGCCCTGAACCCCATTCATTTCAATGTCCTCACCTACAAAGTGCACCACTCAATAGTTTCAGCAGCATCCCAGGGAACAGTTCATGGATCTTGATGAAGAAAACTCAGACGTAGTTAAACGGCTGATTTCTCTTGAGTAGTTTGGTGCAGCTTGGTTGGATTTAAGGGGAGTGTCTCTCTACTGAGGCCCATTCGACCTAATGGAAGTGCTTTTATAATGACAGTGAATATTGGAAGATCGGTATCACAAACTAATACCGAACGTGATTATCTTGTAATTATGCGGCAAATACAAATAACTGCATTACAAACTCCCCCCGGGCGTAGTTTCATAAAGATTGTCAGCACCTCATTTGTGCAATTTCAATATCTTTCAATCTGTGATGCGTATTAAATTGAACAGTATATATTAAATTGTTTTATGTTAATTGTATATTTCCTTATGTTCATATCTTATTCTATCTTATCTCTCTTACAGCTTATGTCGAACACCAGCTCCTTTCAAGCTTTAGTCATATTCTATGCATAAAAAACAGCTGAGGTACAATATATATATAGTAGGAAAAAAAAAAATTGAAATGCATATTTTTGACCAGTGAAATGAAACCTTACAAAAATTGACACTCCTGTCGACAGTGTGCGAGTGAATGTTAACGACACGACATTTACTCGCTATCTATTATCTTCTTTCCCGTCCATTGACTGAGTGACACGCTGTAATGGAAATGTGCAGATGAAGTCAGTGGTGCTGGGACGTGCAGGAGGTGACAGTGATGGAAAGTGTGGTGGGGGGGCGGGGTGGGGTGGTTGGGGGGTGGGGGGCTAATACAGCTACGACAATGATGGGACAAGAACTCTTCATTTATTATTCAGAGATTTGCACTTACTAGCATAAAAGCGCTAATTACCCTTCGTCATATGCGTGATACTAATGTGCAAAATCTTTTATCACTAATATTTATTTATTTATAACGTGTTTCTTGTCGTCGTTAAATAAATTTTCATCTACTGCCCTTGAATGAAATAACCACGTTCCTTACAACTCAACCAGATGATATAATAACCATAATTTAAATGTTTTAATGTCTCAACATCAATGTTTTTAATTGATTAAAATTAACTCGAAGTTGTTGAATGTTACACATCAGTGATCACAGCAATAACAGCAAATTAACTGCAGCAAATACCAGATGTCATCAGCAGAAACACTCCACTGTTATTATAGTGATTAGGTTTTTCCCTGTTAGAGTGTTTTCTTACTCATTAGTTGTTTATTTCTAATTTCCATTTGCTGCACAAAACAGAACTTTATACTTGTGTCTTGACCGAACACCAACAGCCGCCCACGTGCCATCGCAGGCACAGTGCAACAAAAAAAAAATAAACTAAAATCCAAAAAGCTTCCAGGAAAACATGTTTTCCTCCACTTAGCCAGCAACAGATATTCAGCTATCTGGCTCTCCGCGGTGGAGCGAGCTTCCAAAAGCCCAGGAGTCCATCTTCAAACTGTGCTAATGGACGATTTAACCACCACTCTCTGCCCGGGCCTCCCATGGAACCAATAACACCCCCGCCACCGCGCCCCACACCCACTTATCCATTTGGTTACCTTGACATGATGTCACTGTCTGTCAGGGGGACGGCTCCTCGTGCGCAGCCCCGTGTGTGTGTCTCTCCGTGCACGTGGCGAGGAGGGGGGGGGGGGGGGGGAGACAGTTGAGGTCATTACTCATTGATAAGGCCCCCTGTGGAGCGCTGCTGTTATCTCCTCCCGCCCGGGGACTCCCCAGAGCAACCTCCACAATTAGCCACCTTCCCTTCACCATTTACCCGAGTGACAAGCACCCTGACCCATGCCGCCTGGGACTGAGTTCCCCCCCCCCAGCACTGCATAAGGGTGCTTATGAAATCCTTGGACATATCCCCCCCCCCCCCTATCACCCTTCAATGTTTTAATACAAACTGAATTCTGATGCTTCCCACACGAGTCATGTGGTCAAGACCCATTTTTTATTATATAATATTTGTATCTGACCATGTGCATCATGATAATATGATAAAAAAAAAGAATAGATTCATATCCAAGTGAAACAAGGGCTGAACTATGAGATGCACATTAGTTAGTT